>NC_057733.1:23773946-23860461 GCF_004010195.1 Chiloscyllium plagiosum
CCAATTCTGCTGTTTATCCAAGTCCCCCTACAACCTGTAACATTCTTCCAAACTGTCCACTACTCCACCGACTTTAGTGTCATCTGCAAATTTACTAATCCATCCACCTATGCCTGCGTCTAAGTCATTTATCAAAATGACAAACAGCAGTGGTCCCGAAACAGATCCTTGTGGCACACCACTAGTAACTGGACTCCAGACTGAATATTTTCCATCAACCACCACTTGCTGCTTTCTTTCAGAAAGCCAGTTTCTAATCCAATCCAAGTCAGAAATTGGCACTTTATCAAAACACTGTTCCAGTACTTTCAACAGCTGTATGCATGGTCAATTTGACCAAAACTTTTTTCTATGGTGGTAGATTTGGTAGGAAGGAACATGCCAAATACCAGCACTTAAAGTGTAAGTGTGGGCTAGGGTTGCAAGGATTATGGATAGTTAGGAATTAATAAAAGACTAATTGCCCTGAAAGATTGTAGTGAAGATCTTAAAATTCTAAAGGACAGATAGCCTATGGCTGTGATCAAGAGTCAGACTATTGGAAGCAGAGTGGGAATTTGTAGATTAAGAAGTATGTGTCAGAATGTTTTGGACTGTAAAAGAGGTGAAACTTAAAGCATCAGCAAAGGAGACTTTGCTGAGATTGAAGTGCAGTTGAAGCAAGTGAGAAGACAAATGGTATTTCCCAAGCCCAAGAAAGTCATCTTGATGGTTGGTGGAATGTGAAAATTGAAAAAAAGAAACATCATATGGAAGTCGGAAATTGGCACTTTATAAATATTGAATGTATAAATTTTGAACATTTTTGCACACAAATAATTGTTAGAGATTCCACGAAGTGAATTCAGATGCATCTTATTTCTGTTCCAAAGGTTATGACCGAGAACACACTACTTGAAAATGCAGCAGAATCAATTTTCACAAGACCTTTCAAATCACATTTGGATGTTTTTGAAGAGAAATAATTTGCATGGCTCAGACAAATAAACTGAGGCATGAGACAAAATTGAACAGCTTTCACAGAATCAGGAGAGGCACAAAAGGCTGAATGGTTCCCCACTGTGTTGTAAGATTCAGTGATTCTACCTGATCACACAGGAAGTTCTGCTGAAGCTTTTGGAGTTTTGAATACCTCATGAATGCAGCACTATAATAATCACAAGGCAAAGTTCATCGTAAAGCTGCTGTCCAGCTCCCACTGTTTTCAATCAGGCAACACAGTTGTATTTCTGATAGAGTAGCCATTGTGGTACAGCCTTGCTATTTTCTCCAGATGTTCAGGTTTTGGCTTAATTTGGGTTGTTAGTGTAGAACAATGAAGCAAATTGTGAATATGCACAATATACAACTTTGATGTTGAGAAACTACATGCGAGAATGTTGATCAGATTCAAAGCCAATATACAGACATGTACCAAAATTAGAAGATTCAAATTCAAATCCAAGGTGTAACAATAATGGATGGAGCTGTTCAGTGTAAACTTTGAATCATTGCCTTAAATAGGAACGCAGACAGCAGATCAATGGGTGGACTACATGTCTCATTTGAAGCTATTCAGCAGATTTCATTCTCCCAAGCTCTGGGTAGATATATCATTCAAGTCAGTCAATGGCTGGGTTTTTTCAACACAGTGCTTGCAGTCATAGCTTTCAGCTTGACAACTTCAGGGTTCCTGATGGAACCTGCAATGAGCCAATCTGTTTGATCATGTTACAAGCCATATCGAAAGATTCAAATACTGCAGTCTCAGAAGAGCTGTGTTGATTGTATGTGGGGGGTGGGGATTAGGGACATTGGGAGGAAGACAGTTTCAGGTGTAAGGAGCTGATCTTTCTGAATCTATCAGGTTTCATCACCTGGAACATGCCTCACTATAACAGCCTCAGCTGTGCACTATCAGAAATGTTTCATGTCCTAGCGTCCTTGGTGCCAAGACAGGTAATATGTTCATCAGTACTACAAACACCACATTTTTGGGCATTTGCAGGATCATCAAAAGCTTATTTTAGGCAAATTCTGCATGCTTTGCAGATGAAGAGGCAGCAAGTTTCTCTGATTTAATACAACAAAATAGGCATATCTCCTTATGATGGCTGGATCAAAGTGAAGGCTGAAATCTATAAGGGCTGCATTTGTCAACGTGATGCTGAGGCTTTACTGTTTGGTAATATTGAAAAGAGCAGCATTTTTAATTTGACCTCTGCTTAAATTGACATTCAAGTAGAAGAGACAATGTTGCCATTTCGGTTAAACAGTCAATAATTCAGTCTTTAATTAACAACAGCCTGCTAAACATTTCAAAGTAAAAATCTATTGCTTTGCTCTTTATCAGGCTTTGACCACTGTTACTATTTTCATTACATAGATCACTACTTTCCTTATATTGTGTTACTTCATTTTTGCTCTGAATGTGATGGCAACAGATGCAAAGAAACAAATTGAGACAGAAGAAGAGGAAAATTGATTTCTGAGCAGGTAGCCATGAGGTGGAGGTGCTGGTGTTGCACTGGGGTGGACAAACTTCAAAAAACTCTCACCACACCAGGTTATAATCCAACAGGTTTTTTTGAAAACTGTTGGATTATAACCTAGTGTTGTGTGACTTTTAACTATAATCAGGTAGGAGGAGCTGTATTCATCAAAAAACTTGTATGTCAGTTTAAGCAGAGGTCAGATTAAAGAAAATGCTTCCTTTGCTACTGCCACACATTAAAACTTCAAGACCAAGTTGAGAAATACAACTTTTCAATATTTCAATGATCACTTCCATCCAAACATCATGAGGAAATTTAACTTATTTCTGCCGTATTCAATTGGAGAAACTTACAATGCAGAAGGAAACTATTTGGCCCATCGTGTTTGTTTGCTCTTCAAAATTGCAGTCATCCTCAGTTCCACACTCCACTTATCTGTAAATCATGAACTATCTCATCCTTAACTGGCTCCTCAACTCCCTTTTAATATTAATTGCAAAATCAATTTCTCCAACCTTTTCAGGTAGAACATTCCAGGTTCTAACAAACCTGAAAGAAATAATTCTTCTTTCTCCTCTAGATCTTATCCCAATTATTTTAAGCTCTGATCTCTGGTTTTTGCCTCACTCCCATGAGGTAAAAGGTATTTTTCTCCTCTATCCACAGAATGAAAATCTCTCATCATCGTGAAAATCTCCACAAGTTTACATTTCAACTTTCACTGCTCACAGGAAATTGTTCTAATATTTTCAACCCTCCTTTGTAAAAAAAGCACCATCTCAATTTGAGGGGACATAACCCGGTATAGGCTCTCCTCATAATTTGAGGCTAGGTATCATTCTGTTAAATCCATTCTGAACCCCCTTCCAAGGCCAGCACGTCTTTAATAAGGTGTGATGCCCAGAACTGAACATAGTTTTTTAGGGATGGTCAAACTTGATTGAGTTGCAGTAGGATGTTGACTAGCACTCCTGGCATGGGCTGATACATTAAGAATAGCTATTTGTTCAAGGTACTGGAAAGCAAATTATCCAACAAAAAAACCAATACCCTATGAAGCAGAAATTCAGGCATGAGTAAAAAAGGTGAGAAAATGACGTAAACGAAAACACTTGCCCAGAATGCAGACACGGACCAGATGCTCTTTTCCTACCTATCAATTTTACATCTGGAAAATTTTCATTTCAGTTTCTGATGGGTTCAATTTAACATTTGAACAATAGAATATGTGTTCCAGTCTAATTCTGTCATTCCTTGCACACACACAAATCTTGAGGAACTGCAGCCCACAATCCAGATTAGGTTGCTCGCTGACACCCTTTATTACAAAGCAAGGTTTAACCAAAGAGTCTGTAGAGGAATGGGTCTGGGTGGGTTGCATTTCCGCAGGTTGTGTGGACTTGTTTCCACACTGTAAGTAATCTAATCATCTAATCTAAACGTGCACTGAAGCACTGATATGAAAACTCGTATGTACAGACACTGACAAAACCGAAAAACTGAAATGTAATGTACTTCTATGATTTTTAAAAGAGCTCCCTGAACCTCCAACAAGAGAGAAAAGTAATTTGGTGTGAACTCCTACATCCTGCACTGCTACATATGGAATCCTGCAAGGAGCATGCTGCCTCCTGGTGAAATCATCCAAAACGCCAATGACTCCGAGTTTCTGTTCATTTCCACACAGATTAATGAGCAAACAGCTTACTCTAGTTTATTATCAAGATATGGAATATAAGAACAGGGAGGCTATAGTAAAACTGATTACAGATTTGGTCACAAACTGCTAAAACATTGGATACTAGCCCAGATTTTCTAACAATCCGATACCCTGTTGTGAAGTGTGGATATGGGCAACCTGCAGAATTTCCATTGTCGCAGATTCTGAAGGAAATATCCAGGAGATTGAAGAATCTGCTGAACCTTTCTAAAGTATCCATTTAAATCAGAGAATTCCAAAACTTTCATTATGTAAATAGTTATTCAGGAAAATGTAAGCTATTAAAAACCCAGGCTAATCTTGGGTAATGACTCAGCTGACACCCAATTGACCTCACTCAACTGCAATGGATCCTGCCACTGACCCCTTCCATTCCCCCAGATCTGGACCTGACACCCCCAGGATCTGAGTGCAATACCAGCCTCACCCCACAGCACGTCTGAGTCCTCCTCTGCAGACGCCCAAGGGACCAAAAACAACTCTGCTCCAATGTCAGGCCACATGTTCCATCTTTCTCATCAGCTCTCTCCCCCAATCCTGATATCTCCTGGCTGCTCTGACCTAGACTAAACACTCCATCACCTATGTAGCCACCTTGCCACCCTGCACCCTACACATGTGGCACCCTACTGCCTAGCAAGCTACTCAGTTGTATCCATGGCTACAAAGTTGCAACAAAGAAATGGAACTCGATGGACCACCAAGTATCGAAATAGGCACCAAAAATGACAACGGCAGAAACAGCCCTGGTGACACTGTAAAGTCATTCTCACTAACATCTGGGGGCCAGTCCTAAAATTGGGACAGCTGTCTTGCACACAAGTCAGTCATGGAATCATTCCTGACACACAATATCCTAGACGTCATCGTCACCATCACCATCCCATCAGCAGGACATGCCAAGCACAGCGATATATGGTCAGGAGAGAGCTGCCCTGGCAGTCCTCAGCATTGACTCTGGACCCCATGAAATCTGAAGGCTTCACATTAAACCTGGGCAAGAAAGCCTCTCGCTGATTACCACATACCATTCTCCCTCGGCTGATGAATCGGTATTCCTCCACGTTGAAAAACACTTGGAAGAGGCACTTTGGATGGCAAGGGTGAAAAACCCACTCTGGGTGGAGGATTACAATGTCCACTACTAAAAATGGCTTGGCAGCTGCATTATTGATCAAGCTGGTTGGGTCCTAAAGGGACATAGCTGCTAGACTAGGTCTGCAGATTGTGAGGGAACCAACAATAGGTGGAAAAACTTGACCTCATTCTTACCAATCTGGCAGCTGCAGATGCACGTCCATTACAGTATCAATAAGACTGACTATCACACAGTCCTTGTGGAGACCAAGTCTCACCCTCACATTGTGAATACCCTCCATTGTATGGTGTGGCCCTATCACCATGCTAAATGAGACAGACTTGATATAGATCTAGGCATCCATGAGGCGCTATGGGCCATCAGCAGCAGAATTGTACTCCAACACAATCAGAAACCTCATGGCCCAACGTGTCCCACACTCAACCATTACCACCAAGCGAGGGGATCAACCCTGCTTCAATAGCGAGTGCAGGAGGGCTTGCCAGTAGCAGCACCGAGCATACCTAAACATGAGGCGTCAAACTTATGAAGCTACCAAACAGGATGACTTGCGTGCTAAACAGCATAAGCAGGAAGAGATAGATAGAGTTCAGCAATCCCACAATCAATGGATCAGATCTAAGCTCTGCAGTCTTGTTACATCCAGTGGTGAATTATCCAGTCATGGACAATTAACAACTTACTGGAGGAGGAGGCTTCACAAATATATCTATCCTCAATAATGAAAGAGCCCAACTCATCAGTGCAAAAGATAAGGCTGAAGGATTCTTCAGCCAGAAGTGTCAAATGGTTGCTCCATCTTAGCTTCCTCCAGTGGTCCCAGAATTACAGATACCAGTCTTCAGCCAATTTGATTCACTTCACGTGATATCAAACAATGGTTGGAGGTACTGGATATTGCAAAGGCTATGGGCCTTGACAACAGTCTGGCAACAGTACGTTAGAGTTGTACTCCAGAACCTGCCGCTCCCCTAGCCAAGCTCTTCCAGTACTGTTACAACACTAGCATTTACCGACAATGTGGAAAATTGCCCAGATATGTTCTGTACACAAAAAGCAAGACAAATCCAACCTGGCCAATCACCATTCCATCAGTATGCTCTTAATCATCAGTAAAGTGATGGAAGGGTCATCAACAGTGCTATCAAATAACAACTGCTCAGCAATAATCTGCTCAGTGACACCCAGTTTGGGTTCTGCCAGCGCCAGTCAGCTCCTGACCTCATTACAGCCTCAGTTCAAACATGGACAAAAGAGCTGAATTCCAGAGTGAAGTGAGAGTGACAGTCCTTGACATCAATGCCTCATTCGACCAAGTGTGGCATCAAGGAGCCTGAGCAAAACTGGAATCAATGGGGTAATCTCTCTATTGGAGAGAATCATATCTGGCACACAGAAAGATGTTGTGGCTATTGGAGGTCAGCCAACTCAGCTCTAGAATATCACTGCACGAGTTCCTCAGGATAGTGTCCTTGGCCCAAACATCTTCAGCTACTTCATGAATGACCTTCCTTCCATCATAAGGTCAGTAGTCGGGATGTTCGCTGATGACTGCACAATGTTCAGCACCATTCATGACTCCTCAGATACTGAAGCAATCCATGTTCAAATGCAACAGGATCTGGACAAGATTTTGGGCTGACAAATGACATTTGCACCACACAAATGTCAGGCAATGACAATCTCAAATAAGAGACAATTTAACGACCAACCTTTGACACTCAATGGTGTTACCATCACTGAATCCCCTACTATCAACATCCTGTGGGTTACCATTGACAAGTAACTCAATTGGGCTCATCATATAAACACAATTGCTCTGAATGCAGGTCAGAGGTTAGGAATATTGCAGCAGGTAACACACCACCTAACTCTCCAAAGCCTGTCCACCAACTAAAAGACATGAGCCAGGAGTGAGATGGAATACTCCCCATTTGCCTGGATCAGTGCAGCTCTAATAACACTCAAAAAGCATGACACCAACCAGGACAAAGCAGCCTATTTAATAAGTACCACATCCACTGCATCCACTCCCTCTACCACCAACACTCAGTAGCAGCAGTGTGTACGATCTACAAGATGCACTGCCAATATTTACCAAAGGTCCTCAGACAGTACCTTCCAAACCCACAACCACTTCCATCTAGAATGTTAAGGTCAGCAGATAAAGAGAAAATCACTACCTACAAGTAACCCCCACTCCCCCAAAGCCACTCACTGACTTGAAATTATATCGCCATTCCTTCAATGTCATTGGGTTAAAATTCTGGAATTCTCTCCATAATGGCATTGTGGGTCAACCATGGCATGCGTACTATAGCAGATGAAGAAGGTAGCTCACCACCATCTTCTCAAGGGTAACTAGGAGTGGGCAATAAATGCTAACTAGTCAGTGGCACACAGGTCGCATGAATGAATGAAAAAAACCCTGCTCAGACATCTATGTTCACATTAATCTATCAGTGGAAACCTATAGCTATAAGGACCAAGCAGTGAATTGAAATCTCACTGAGATCTGAACAACAACTTGCTTTTATATAGTGGATTTCAGGTAGTAAACAAAAATGCCCAAAGGTAGTTCACAGGCACATTGTCAAATAAAACTTGATACTAAGTCACAAAATAAGATGTGGCTTGTTCAAAGGGATTGCTTGTAAGGCATTTCTTAAAGGAGGAACAAAAGGTAAATAGCAGTGAACTTGAGAGTTTGGAGCTTCAGCAGCTGAACACTCAGCTGCAAATGGTTGAACTAAACTCAATCATACAGAAGAAACCAGAAGTAGAAAAGTACAGACTTCCAAGAGCATTGTAGATCCAGGTGACTTTAAAGATATTGGAAAGGGAGAGGTCCTAGAGGGATACTCTCACTGGGTACTTCAGTCTAAATGAACTGGAATTCAGTCAATTGCTTTGCCCTGAGTACATTATTAGTAACAAACAATCTTTGGAAATAACTGACTGGCCTGTTTCTTTAGCTACAGCAATTACTTGAATGAATTTTCAGTTTAAATTCATTTAATTCAGTAATTAGGAGGCCCCTCTGGCTATGTTCCAGTCAACACTCAATTACAATCGACAATACTGCTTGATTGTGGCAATACATTGGTAGAGTTTACCTTTGGGCTTACGTGAATTGCATGGGGGCACTTCACATTATTAAAGGCGCCAAAGAAATGCAAGTTTTGCTTTGCAAATGAGTTTGTGCAGAAATTCCACCCCTGCAAAATCGGTATAGTGCATTTTGACAACTTTCTCGCAATTGTGCGCCAAGCAGAGACACTAAACTTATAGCAGGTTCTTCAAATACATGACTGTTTCTCATTTTACCTTCCCTCTGTCTCTTGTCATCCTTCCAAACTGAGTCAACTATGAATCAGCTAGAAAATCACATGCAACTGGAACCAAGTTTTCGGTGTGCTTACTTAAACAAACTATTTGGTTTCTCCTTAAATTTTACACCAAAAGCCATTTCCTTCATTTATGCAGTGATAGAGGCATAAAGTTGTACAGTACAGAAACAGACTCTTCAGTCCAACTCGACCATGATCCGAAACTAATCTAGTCCAATTTGCCAACATTGAGCCCAAATCCTTCTCAACTGTTCCTATTCTTGTACCCATAAAGATACCTTTTAAATGTTGTAATTGTACCAGCCTCCACCACTTCCTCTGGCAGCTCATTCCATACATGCACCACCCTCTATGTGAAAATGTTGCCTCTTATGTCCCTTTTATATCTTTTCCCTCTCACCTTAAACCTCTGCCCTCTCGTTTTGGACTTTGCTAACCTGGGGAAAAGACCTTGTATATTTACCCTATCCATGCCTCATAAGCTTATAAACCTCAATAAGATCACCCCTCAGCCTCCAATGCACCAGGGAAAATAGCCCCAGCCTATTCAGCCTCTTACTTTAGCTGAAACCCTCCAAACCTCGGCAACATTCTTGTTAATCTTCTCTGAATCCTTTCGAGTTTAACAACATCTTTCCTAAAGCAGGGAGACCAGAAATGAATGCAGTATTGTAAAAGTGGCCTAACCAATGCTTTCAAATTCCAAATTCAACAGGAGCCCATTGGTTAACACCACACCGACATCCAAAAGTGTAACAACCAAGATCGATCCGAGATGAAACTGACTGGATAATTTCTCATAATGGCTTTTTCCAGCTGAAATATTTATATTAAATTGCACTGAACATTCTTGTGCTTGAGTGCCAGGGAGACAAACAAGATCTTACAACTGCCATGCATGAAAAGACAATGAAAAAAAGCTGCCCAACTTCCATGGAAATATTGATTTTTTTTCCCTCCAACTGTGAAATTAAAACTTTAATTGGTTTGCTTAAACTTTTCCTTAAAAGATAATCCATTTGGAATCACATCTTGCAACTCCTTTGCCCATAACCAAAATGAACAAAGGACTCTGTTTCTTTCTGAATGTTGTGACAAATGTTCAGGCTGCTGTCAATGAAAACGAAAAGGAGGGGGAGGGGGCGGGGGGAGGTGTGAAGAGATTGAGAATTGTTGGACTTGCTTCTACTGGGCAGCTGCAGCATTCAGGAAAATAAGGAAAGCCAAAGGAAGTCAGGGCATGCACTCAAGGGAAGAGGGGGGATGTTCAGAGGAGATGTGAGGGGCAAGGTTTTTTACAGAAAGAATGAAAGTGACCTGGAACAAGCTGCCAAGGGTAGTGGTAGAGGCAAATAATAGTGGGGCTTTTAGATAAGCACATGAATTAGCAAGCAATGGAGAGATATGGACCATAAGCAGGCAGAAGGGAATAGTTTAACTTGATGTCACGTTCGACACAATACATTGGGCTGAAGGACCTGTTCCTACGCTGTACTGTCCTATGTTCTAGATTCTGGTGGCCATCCTTTAATTGGCAGATCTGTGGTCTCCCGAGAATCAAAGGTCCTGAGGAGCAGACACAAAAGTTCAAGCTTTTGTCAGCAATGATCACAGTGAATGGAGGAACAGTCTTGTGGTGTTGTCCTGCTCCTAGTTCTTACATTTGCTCCTCAACATGGGACATTGCACCAGGAGGCTCCACTTCCTCCCAGTGCCTTCACATAGTCCTAGAAAGCCTTTTCTTCATCAACTTTTCTCCCTCCAGCTTTGGAGACTGGCAAACAATTAATATAAAGCCCACTGGTTGCCACAGTCATCTCAACTCACAGACCTGTTACAGTGCATAAGGAGATGCCCATCATGCCTGCACCAGTTCATTACCTGGTGCCAGTCTCCAGGCCTTTCCCCGTACCCCTGCACACCATTATTATCACAATGCCCTCTTGGGTTTTTGGACGCTAATAATGATTTTCCCCTACCTCAATTCCTTAAGGAATCTATTGTATCCCATTCTCCTAGTTTTTTCCATTTCTGTTACATCTGTACTGATGATATCAGCTTCCACATGAGCACATTCAACATGTCTTCCTTTCACCTCAATTCAGCATTCCTCTCCAGCATGGTTGACAGGGCCCTCAACCACGTCTGTTCCATTTCTCACATTTCTGCTCTCACCCTATGACCTGTCTCCTTACAAAATAATTACGTTTCCCTTGATCTCGTCTTCCACTTTTCACACCCTTCAACCTCCACACTCAAAAATTTCCATCTAAAGCATGTTACCCCCCAACAAACACATCTTCCACCGCACTCCCATTTCAGTTTTCCAAATACCTCTCCTTTCCAAATGTCCCTTTGACAAAACCTTAGTGCCTTCTTCAATCACCTCCACACAAACTCAGAAAACATTCCAATTGTCCTTTCAGATCTTCCCTCTGCACTGTCCAAGGTCCCAAACACTCTTTCAAGGTGAAACAGTGACTTACTTGTACTTCTTTAATTTAGTATACTGTATTAATTGCACAAAATGCAGTCTCCTTTATCAAGGAAACCAAATGCAAACTGGGTGGCTACTTTGTGAACACCTTCATTGAATCTGTGAGAGTGACCTTGAGCTTCCTTTAGCCTGCCATTTGAATCCTTCAAACCATCAGACTGTCTTCTGCTCCCTCCACTGTTCCAATAAACTTCAAAATAAACTCACATACCATCATTGCATCTTTCAATAAGACATGTCACAGCTTTCTTACCTCAATGTCAAGTTCTCCAACTTTAGATTATAACCAGTGTTCCCATTTTTTTTTTCTAAATAGCAGATCTTGGTAATGGTTCTTTGCTTACTATTCACACCTCCTATCTTTTGATTTCCACCAGTCTCATAACCTTTGTTATTTAAGTCCTTTCACCATTCATAAACCTTCATTTTCATCATCTCTATCTGCATCCCATACCACCCCCACATCCTTTGAGTCTTCATACTTGTTCGGAACCTGATACATTGATTCCTTTTTCCAGTTCTGATTGAGGTGGGCATGGGTAAGGTGCCAGGTAAGTAGGTTAGTAACTGGGTTGGGTGCCAGTTGGTGTGGGGATAGGGTGCAAGGTGGCAAGGGAGAACGTAAGTGTTTAAGGTACGTCAGGGTAGGCTAGATAATTAGGGGCTGGTGTGGGTAGTGGTTGGGAGCATAGGTATCAGGTCTTGTCGGGGGGGGGATATAGGTCCAGCTCTGGGTGGGGGCGATCAGGTTGGGGGTTGGGCTTCAGCTCAAGTCTAGCCTGATGGGCAGAGAGAAATGGACAGTTGGATCCAATGGCAGGAGTTGTGTGTGGGCATGGATGCATGACTGCGGATCAGGCTAAGTGTGTGGGCTCTGTGGTAGAGGTCCCAGGGTGGTATCAGGTCACAGGGTGGTGATCTCAGGTCCCGGGAGGGGCAGGCAGATGGGGGTATTGACTATCAGGGTCTGAGGACACACAGGGTCGGGGTGTTATGAAGGAGGTAAGTATGGGATCAGTTGAATAATTCACTAGGGTTTACACTCTGCATTTAATAGCTAAACTTTTCCTGAGTAACCATTTTACTAAATTTCATTAGACGTGTCCAAACTCTTCAATTTTTATGAAGTCTCCCAGAAGGTTCCAGGAGTAGAGGAATTGCCCAGCAGAAAATTCAATTTCTGGGAGATACCTTTGGTTTGTGTGCTCCAGTGAGGATTCTACAGGCTGTCCATGAGCAATCCCTATCTACATTGGAACAGTGACTGTTTGGCCAGTAGAAAATCTGGCCCTTGGGTTTTTTTTTCTTTCTCACTCTCTCCAGGTCCTGCCCGACTTGCTGAGTACTTTTTATTTAGATGGTTACTTTTCATGTTTAGTTTGACACTCCAATCCATAATTAGAGCTGCTTTAAATCCATTAGCTGAGGGCCACTGCATAACCCAGTTGGCCATCCTGCGAAGTCCTAGTTCAAATTCTGGTTTGTGTTAAGTTCGCTGAAGTGAGATGCATGACTGGTGGGTCCAAATGCAGAGGGAGCAAGGCAGCCAGGTGTTTTGCTCAGGATTTAATGACCAAATCTAGAACCTACAAGTTTCGACTTGATTCTCAGCTGCCAAAACCTTTAGCAACTAAAGTGAGCCTAGGGTCTATACAATTATAGCAAGAAGCAGCATGAAACCACTCAGGCGAAGTAGAAAGAGAGAAAATTGTCTGGGGAAAGACAAACATTCATGATACAGGATATTGATCATGACTGGATATTTTCTGAACATTCTTTCAATTTGAAAAGGGGAGGATTGAAAGTAGTTTCAAGACAACTGATTTTCTTTCAAATCCCTTTGAAAATTCAATACCTTCGTATTAAATCTCGCTGCCTTTCTTTTAAGAAACACACATCAGATGATTCGTCTTTATATCAAACTCATCCACTGTCAATTGAGAGGATGCTGATTTAGCAAAGAATTTATTTCTAATACTGATACGTTTTCATCAGGGAATAGAACTCACAGGGAGTGAGAGGGGGAAGGGGCAAAATACTTGTCAAACATCTCCACTGGACAACACGAGGATAATTTCAGCTGGATCCTGAAAGTTCTGACAGGCTTTGCTGGAAAATTATGTCTGGTACCCATTAAAGGAGATAAAACATCTCAGTCTGTTCAGAATAATTTAATGAGACATGCACCATTGTATTATAGGAGAATTTCAAGATTAATGAATATGGATTGGTAGATACAAGGTGATAATTTAAATAATCAGCAAACCTTCAGCAGTTTTGTTGCCCTGGTTTATAGCCAGGGCGAGTAAATGGTTTCTCCTGAATATAGCAGATATCTGATCAGTAGCGTTCAGGATTAATGGCCTGAAAATTGGATCTCATCCAAGTAGAAAATGTAAAAGCTAAGGAACATTCAAAAGCTCAGAAAGGGGCACTCAATGGTTCTATACAATTACAACATTTAAAAGGCATCTGATGGGTACATGAATAGGAATGGCTGAGAGGGATATGAGCCAAATGCTGGAAAATGGGACGAGATTAACTTAGGATATCTGATCTGCATGGAAGGGTTGGACTGCAGGGTCTGTTTCTGTGGTGTACACTCAATGACTCTGTGAGGTCATGTACCCATTGTATGTCTATGCTGGGGTAGAATCCTAAGGCAGTACATGCACTTCATGAGACCAGTGGAAGGATCAGGCAAACGTATCCATCATCTTCTTTGGGTTATTAACACTGGGCACCAATTGTGACCTGAAAAGGAACCTACATCATCTCTCTGAAAAATATAAAAACCTGCCATATTTATTTACAATTCCATCCCAATTTATAGCCAAGTTTCCATTAATACTATTAAATCTATATCATCCCATCACTTAATTTCTTCTCACTCCCTCAGTTTCTTTCCCACACTCTACAAACATCACAGTACATCATTTTTGGTTTGTTTGTTTTTCATGTTACTCTTGTTTTGTCCAGAGTGACACCATTCATTCCCTGATTGTAGCATTTTCCCTGCTTGTAGCATAACGCATTAAATCCATTCCTAGTCGAAAAATAGTTGTTTTTGATCAACAGTTCACAGTTTTGCTTCGTTACATTTTTGTAATTTATGATATAAAGAAGTCAAGTTAAATTTATTTTGCAATGAAAAACAAAATACTGCAGATTGGTCTGAAGTGAGGACAGAAAATTCTGGAAACCCTCAGTTTGGCAGTCTACATCCATAGAGTGTAAAACAGTTTTTTGTCAATAAAAATTCACTTATAAAAAGTAAAATGTTGACTGTTGCACATCTGGCAATGCCGAGTCTGACAATCAGTATTTTAAAGAAACAGATTTTCATTTATACAGTGCCCTACATAAGGATGCCTCAAAGCAGTTTACAGCCAATTCAATACTTTCAAAGTGCAGCTGCCAGGAAATGCAGTAGCCAATTTGTGCAAAGCAACTTCCCACAATCAACATTGGGATCATGAACCAGATCTTCTGTTGTTGTGATGATGATTGAAACACTATTGGTCAGAAACATTGAGGATAAATCGCTTGCATGTTTTGTTTCCAAGACAATGCCACAGCTCCCTCAAAATCTGGTTATATTTACTTTCAACTTTTTCCCAATTTATAACCAAGTTTTTTTTTGAGTCATTGAGTCATACAGCATGGAAACAGACTCTTCAGTCCAATGCATCAGTACCAACCAGACATCCCAATCTGACCTAATCCCATTTGCCAGCATTGGCAAACCCTTCCTAGTCATATACCCATCCAGATGCCTTTTAAATATTTAATTGTAACCAACTCCACCACTTCCTCTGGCAGCTCATTCCAGACACACACCACTCTCTGCATGAAAAAGTTACCCCTCAAGTCCTTTTTAAATCTTTCTCCTCTCACCTTAAATCTATGCCCTCTTGATTTGGACTCCCCCACTATAGGAAAAACATCTTGGCTATTCATCCTATCCACGGCCCTCATTATTTTATAAACCTCTATTAGGTTACCCCTCAGCCACTGATGCTCCAGGAAAAATAGCCCCAGCCTATTAGGCCTTTCCCTATAACTCAAACCCTCCATCCTTGTAAATCTCTTCTGCACCCTCTCAAGTTTAATAACATACTTCTTGTAGAAGGTTGACCCAGAATTGTACACAATATTTTAAAAGTAGCCTCACCAATATCCATTAAACCTCCATCATTCCATCATATAATTTCTTCAAATTCCCTCAGTTTCTTTGGCACACTCTACAAACATCACATTACATCCCTGTTGATAGATCAAAAATGGGCTCGACTTAAAGCTTCACCTGAAAGAAGGGATCATGTTTTGAACATGATCATTCAGCAGAACAGTCCCAGGCAGACATAAGGAGACCCTTATGTCGGACAAAACTTACTTCAATGACATATTCCAGCTACAACCTTCAACAATTTGATAATTGCAATAAATGAAGCTCTGTTCAACAATATACTCTCATAAAATTGCAAAGCAACTGCAAAGCTTCACATTTCACCTGATAAGTCTGTAATGTTTTGGAGATTTCTACAATCCAGTCAATAAAATCCAAATTCATAATTAAATTAGAAATTATTAGCCCTTTGAAGAGGTGCTTAAGAATTCTTCACAGAAAGTAATACACAGAAGACTGGTATTGCCAAAAAGCAAGTAAGTAATGGAGTCTGACTGTCAGGAACCAATAAATACTATGGGATTATATTAAAGGCAGACCATTCCCACATCTTTTAACTCAAATGATTCCCCAGTATCTTTTCTTTCACATAACCGCATACAAAAATGAGAACATTTGTACAGGCCACGAAATAACTAAGCTGATGCAACAGCCTTCATAATAGTTAAAGAGAAAAAAATTGCATTATAAATGAATCATTGGTGTAGTTAAACTTTTCCTTGTTTGTGCAGAGCATATAGTTCATTATTTGTACTTAGTAATGAAAGAAGGTGAACCTAACTTTCTTCCATTCAGCACACCAAATATCCTGCACATAAGCAAAAACATGAAGTTGAAGAATAGGGACAGTTTTCTTTGGAATAATGAATGATGAAAACATGGCTGAAACTTTATGATCCTGTTGATAGATGTGCAGGCAGGGTGTAGGATAGGTGGATGGTTTCTTGGCAGGCATGCTGTTGTCTTGACACCCACTCTAAACGGAGAAAGTGAGGTCTGCAGATGCTGGAGATCAGAGATGGAAATGTGTTGCTGGATGCCTGACCTGCTGCGCTTTTCCAGCAACACATTTCCATCACCCACTCTAAACCCCAATTGAGGCCCTTAACTAGCCAACGACTGGCAGCACAGGGACCATTTCTTATCTGGCCTTAATTTTGAAGTTGGCAGGAGGAATTCAGGGGAAGTCAGGCCTCAGGCAGGAAGGGAGGGACCCTTCCCCCCCAAGCACCCTCCTTGCATATACAGACTCCCTTTCATTATTCTATCTGTTTTGAAACTTCTGCTCCCCACCATCCTGTGAGAAACAACACACTTACCTGGTCCTAGATTTCAATACTTTGAATCTGCCAACAACTTGCAGTACCAGTTCTAGCCATTGCTGCTAGTGGAACCACTGAGACTAAAGAGCTGCCCACCAATCATTCTGGCTTTTCTTGGAGCACTTGCTTACTATTGTGCCACTGTGATTGTTGGAGATGTAAACACATTGAACACCTCATTGTGTATGTCTTTTTCCAATCAACCTGCGCAGAGAAAGTGTTACACACTCTGGGGCAGGTGGGACTTGACCCTTGGTCTCCTGGCCCAGAGGTGAGGACACAACTACTGAGCTAAGGCAGCTTCTTTCTTGTTATCAGGCACACTCATGAGTGTGTGTATGGGTGTAGATATTTTCTGACCAACTTGTTCTGACGTGTTATTGCACGCCTCTGGAGCAGGTAAAATTTGAACCTGGTTCTCTTGGGTCAGAGGTAGAGACACTGCCACTGTACCACAAAAGAGCCCCTCATCTCATTGTATAGCAAGGCAGAAAACTAACCATCCAAACAAATCTTGTCTATAGACACAAATAAATCGATGAACAACTCAGATGTTAATCACAATTAAATATGATAGCCGTGTTATTCTTCATATTGGTTTTAAGTTAACAAAAAAAAGGAACAGAGTAATCGCTGAGAACTTATTAATGTATGGAAAAGCAGTTTTGAATGTTTCTATAATCCTGTTTTAATGGAAAGAAAGGCAATAATCTGTATCAGAGCATTACACAAAGAGCAATAGAAATGAATAATAATGTTGTGATTGAAATACAGGGTAGGGATTCAGAGGGACAAAGAGAAATTTGAGGGTGTGGGGTTTGGGGTCTGGGGGTGGGGGCAGAGGTGGGGTTGTAGGGAATGTTCTTGATATCAGTTTTGACCTCATTAAAGCTGCTTGATTCAACGGAAGTCACTTCAACTGTTGTTCAGTATGAAGGGCATTAGATTTATAACCTTCCAGTCAATCCTCATCATAGAAAAATGCACAATTCTGACAAAATTTCAGTGAGTGTCTATACTGGAAATAAACTTGGTAAGCAGTTACTATCATTTTCCCATTAAAAACTATGTTCTAAATTCATTGACCTCTTACTGTATTAGACCGATATATACCTCAGCTATGGTTTCTTCATTTCACATTTAATTTACAACACTGCAAAACTGTTTCTGTGCACTGTTTATATCTGTGCTCCCAAAATTAAGAAGTGCAGTCTTAAAATTATACATCCCATTCATTAAATACCAACATTGCTCTGGTTCCCTTGATGCATTTATTTCAGACTTTAAGTACTGCATTCATAATGTGGATAAGTTGACATACATAAATTCATTAACAATGAATTTGGTAAGTAAATACTTCTGTGAAAAGTGAAATAACTGATAAAGCTGCAAACAAAGCAAAATAAATCATTCCCACAAGTTGAATGAGTGACAGAGACTCAAATTTGGACACTTATATACAGCGATATATTCTGTCCTTCAAGCTGTTTCACATTTTAATTAAATTGTCACCTTGACACTCTCAGTATACTTCATGCAACAAGAAAGAATCAAACTAACTGTTTTGAAAAATGTTAATTGACCCACTGTCCAGAGTCCTTCTGTTTTCTATTATTTCTAATAGAAATCCAGATTTCTATTAAGCTTCATTAAAAAAAAATCATTTGGTGATTTTGCTCATTAATTGAAGCTGAGCTTTAATTTGAAGATAATACACCTCTTTCTCTGAGTTCCACATACCAAAGGAAACCTTCTTCCCCTGTATTCATCATATCACTTTGTCATCTTAAAAATATCAATAACTTCACTTTTCAACCTTTTAAATATAAGGAAAGATAAAAGCAATCTTCGGTAACCCATCCTCTGAACAAAATCCTTCAAGCCTGGAATCACTCTGATGTATTTCCAGTATTTTATGTATGGTGTAAGGCTCCAAAAGGGTTAATGCTGAGGACAGTACAAAGCAAAACCCACTCTGATTTGTCATAAGCACTTGGATAGGAGAATAGCTCTGCACCTCTAAGGAGGTAGACCTATTAAGGTCTCTGACTGTCTCAATAATAATGGATGTAATTGACAGCTGCTTGTGATTATGAAATAACCTAAATCTTGTTTGTAATCGCAGCCTGCTCTTGACTGGACAAAAATAAAGTGCTGGATAAACTCAGCAGATCTGACAGTGTGCGAACATTGTGTAGAAGGGTCACTGGACCAGAACCATTAACTCCTGCTTTCTCTCTACAGATGCTGCAAAGACCTGCTGAGTTTTCCCAGCAATTTCCATTTTTGTTACAGTTCTAATAGGAGTGGGGTTGATAAAGGAATTGGAAGGTGGTGTTCAGGTTCCAAAAGTACTGAAATGAAAAATGATTGAATCCTGAAGATTGCAGGGTCTCCAAGCGGAAAATGGGATGCAACATTTCTGTGCAAGCAATGCAGTGAGGTCATGGACATCAGCAACTCCATGAGTAACCTTGAAACCCCTGGCAGACAACGGGAAAACTTTTAAAAACATGGCACAGTTATGGGCTGTGAAAGCTAAAACTATGCAAAGTACTTACCTGTCAGAGCAAGGATTGACATCATAGCAGGAGGGTATCATTAGCAGAAGGAAATCAGGGGCAACAGAAGTAATTTAAAAAGGAGGTTGCAACACAGGAAATATCATGAAATGTCATTTGAATGAGATTGAGGGAATTTAGAAACCTAAGCACATTTTAATGGAATAAAACAGTAAGGAGATCATCAGGGCCACGGAGGGAACTGGTGATCCATTACTTAAACTGTCGTAAATGCGGGAGGACGTCATTAAGGTTGCCAACAGTGGGATTTACAGTCATAGAGTCACAGAGATGTACAGCACGGAAATAGACTCAACTCGTCCATGCCGACCAGATATTCTAACCTAATCTAGTCCCATTTGTCAGCACTTGGCTCACATCCCTCAAAACCCTTCCTATTCATATACCTAACCAGATGCCTTTTAAATGATGTAATTGTACCAGCCTCCAGCCTCCACCACTTCCTCTGGCAGCTCACTGGAATAATCCATAACATGACAGCCAGTATTATTAACAACACCATTGGAAGTGTGAACTGTCCAGGGAAGTCTGTTAAAGGATCAATTCTTCTTTTGGTGATGGGAAGAGCAGGATTTATCCAGTAAAGCTGCTAAAATCAAGGACAGGGATAATTTATTAGGCCACAAAAGACAAAAATAATCCACTTTACTCACAGAAAGGCTGTAGAAAGCAGGAATCCTCCATTCTCCAAGAGAAGCGTTGCTCCCAAAGTGGTTAGAAAGTACAGGAAGAGGCATTTAATTAGGTATTGAGTAGGTTACTCATGGCATGGATCAACTGGGATGAACATGCACTTTCTGTATTTTACTATGAAAAATGCCAATCTATTCAACAAATGACTTGGAACCCCAATATGAGCACTCAACAGCTCCTGCCTAAAAATGGAATCAGGTGGGAAAATTGATCCAAGCTCCAGTCCCTTCAGTGGTGAAATGGATGACCAACCCTGGTCAGGGGCTGTCTCCCTGGTTAGAAACTATTTCTAAAATGCTGTGATATTCACGAGTAACAATAGTTGAATTTCTCTCAAGTAGAATCCTTATTACCCAAATAGTCAAGGTGGCAGAAATTCCACAACACAACTAAGAACACACAGCTTTTACTTCAGGCTGTGCCATCTGGATTTCCACAAATGATGATAAAGTGCCATCCTTTGCTACTTCTTTAAACCACAATCCATTTGGATTAGTTCAGCAATTCATTCTAGCAAACTTAAATTGTACAGGTGCGAATACATTTCCAAAATGCCTGTAGGCGATAGCTCGTTTTATTTAAATGCAATAAGCAGTGAACAAAATGAATTATAAGAACACTTTATACTTGAATGATGACCTCTATGATTGAGTGGGAAGTGTCTGAGGAAATTGGAAACCTTTGCATAGATCAAGTGTACACTGTTATGATTCCGATTTCAAAAACAAAAGCAACTCTGTTTGAAAAAAAGTCATTGAACTCAATGTGCAGTATTGTGTTCAGAAAGGATTAAGTAGCAATTCTTGTTCTATCCAACTGGAATTTCTTTAGAAAGCAAAGCTTGAACCTGCCCTGCCTGAGACAAGTAACAGCATTCTCATTTTCATCAAAGTATGGATCAAAGTACCTCATTTTTCAAAATTGCTTTCTTTAATGACCAATGAAGTTAGCTTGAAAGAACCAGCTTGCTCTTCTGCTCATTAGCAGATCCATTGTGCGTGTGTGCTGGGAGCTAGAAAACCAGATCTCTCGCAATTACTTGAAAAACAGCATCATCGGTGTACACAGTCACCCATTACTTTGATGCATGTACATTTATATATATCGAAGACAGTGGTTCACTCACAGCTGGTGTAGACTATGTAATGGCCACAGCTTTTCCATTTGCTTTTGACTAAGCTGTGACAAATCATCTAATAGTGCATTACTCTTAAAAGATTTTACATTTCCATTGATCCCATTCATTTTGGAGTCACAGAGGTTTACAGCACAGAATAAAACTGTTCAGTTCATCAATCTGCACTGATCAAAAACAACCACCTAACTATTCTAATCCTGTTTTCCAGCATTTGGCTTACAATCTTGTATGTCTTGGTGTAATCTAAATAATTCTTCAATGTTATGATGGTTCCTACCTCTACCACCCTTACAGTCAGCGAGTTCCAGATTCCAGTTCCTTTTTGTTTTGGCTCATGTTGTGCCTTGCTCTGTGGGCTAGCAGCTCTCAGCATGATTTCCCAATACTCCAGGGAAGGCCCACCCACCTGGAAGCACACTGGCAGACATCAGATTCTGGTAGTTGGCATAACTACTAGGAGTTTCTAACAAACAGAACAAACTGTGTATGATTCTTAACAGCTAAATATACATCTTTGGAGAGCATGACAAACGTGTTCAATTACCTTTTCAGTCCAAAAACACTGAAATGCATTGGAAGGTTGGGAAAATTAAAAAGATCAGCAGTGAAACCTCTGAACTCTTCATGTGGAAAGTCACTGAGTCATACAAGTAACAAAACCTTATATAGGTCAGGGAGCATTAACTAATCTCATCAAGTGATTTTTTAGTTTGTTTAGAAATATCAGAATGAAGTACTATCCCTAAGAGTCTGCTTACTTCCGGTTCAATTTGGAGATTAAAAAATCTTGTGTGGACAACACTGCCAGGGAACTCACTGTCTTTCTTGCTGCAGACACAAACAGGTGCAATGGTTGCATTCTTGTGCAACCCCATGTTATAGAAACATTACAATTTAGAAAGAGCGCTTAAAGTGTTAGTGATATAATTGCATTACAGCCAACACACATGTTAAAAATTTACACTTTAGAAACAGTTTCCCCAATCCATCTATTATGTTACAGCGAATTCACATTAGCGAAATGTGTGTTATAGCAGAATGACCTAAGTATTTCAGAGTCTACGAACTGATGGAGAAGGGTGCCCATTCCATCTCTATTTTAATCCAGCTCTAATTATGCTTCTATCTAGTTACCCAGAGGTAGGGAAACAGGATTATTTAGAATGCAGTAAGGATATAATATCAGGAGTACATTCAGGAGATCTGCATGATAGCAGAGACAGCGTCGTCAAGGATAAGCCATATTAATAAACGGCTAGTTATAGGTTATAGAATCTTCAAAATTCACAATGTTTTCAAATGAAGCGATATGAAAAAACTCTGCAATTTACAGGTTCCTGGTAAAACCCCAAGTCTTATTGGTGCACAATAAATCAGCAATCTTCCTGATACAGGAATACTGGGTTCTGATCCTTGGCTGCACTAAGGCTATGATTCTCCTCTGTAATGCTACCAAACTCTGAGGGGATTGTAGCATGTAAATGGAGGTAGATAACTCTACCAGCACCTCAATACCCTGGCTGAAGTTGCTCTCCTCTCCCCACACTTGCTGATATGCCCAACTACTACTATTACTTTGACTGTTTCATGCAAAGTGAGGCAGGTTGTTGGGACCAGGAGCTTTGGAGTTCCATTGAAACATAGAAACTAGGAGCAGGAGTAGGCCATTCAGTCCTTGAATCCTTTTCCACCATTCAATATGTTATGGCTGTTCCTCTACCTCAATGCCAAATTCCTGCTTTGTCCCTGCAATAAAGTGATACCTTTAATGTCTAAACATGTATCCATTTCTGTCTTGAACATATTCAGTGACTTGGCCTCCACAGCCTTCTGCGGCAAATATTTCCACAGATTTGCTACCCTCTAAGTGAAGATATTTTTCCTCATCTTAGTCCTAAATGCCTCCCTACATGCTGAGACTGCAACCCTTTATACTAGACTCCCAGATAGGGAAAACATTGTCCTTGTAAGAATTCTGTCCAACACTGTTAGAATTTTATACATTTCCTTGAAAGAAGTCAAAGTGATACTCTCTTTAAGAGCATCAAATTAAACTCTTCACTCCCTAATACATTTTGTCCACAGAACACGCTCGTGCTTCCTGGAATTCTCTTACCAGCTATCACAACAAAGCACACTCTCTCACCTAGTGTGCATTCATAACATGTACCCATTAGAGTCTGGCAATGCAACACATTTAGATAATGAACTGACGGAACGGATAACTCAACTTTGGTCTGCAGAATTGATGGCCCAAATTCCATTCAGACACACCACTGAAGATATATTCTGCTACATTCTCACAAGTGACCAAAATAATTTAGCACTAAATTAATGATTAAGCATCTCATATGCTCCAAGCATTAACAAATACACAGTGCCAAGCTATCTACTCCCAAAAGAATCAGATGCAAACCTTGAGACCTGAATACCTGACATGTAGGTGGAATCCCTATTTAGAGGTTAAAGATTTTTCTTTGTACTCCTAAAGTCTTGAGGCATTTTTGCTGTGAGTTGTCCATCTGCCTATTCATGCAAACATTAAAAATAAAGCACACTGGCATAATATTCCTGAGATGTAATGTATGTATAGGCTGATTCAAAGTTGTGCTAAATTGACCTAGGCAGTGCCTGAATTCAGCAGCCAAATAATAAAACACAATGGCAATATCATCTATCATTTAAATGCATCAGAGATCACATACATTTCCCAAAGCGTATAGAGAACTGCAAAATATCAAAAATCAGAAGAGCAAAGTCAGATAGATTTATTTTCTGAAAAAGAAGATTGGTCACCTCATATTTTCCAAATTCTCCAAAAATTCTCATGCCCCAGATTTCTTTCATTTCAGCTCTTATTTTTTATTCTAACTACTGTATTCTAAGATGGCACTGGAGAATGGTGACTCTGCACACTCTTCACTGTACACTCCTGTACTTGGGTGCACCTGACAATAAAATCTGATCTAATTTGTATTTCATTTTAAGTCCTTGGTTGCGCAATGTCAGGCTTTGAAAGCCTTGGACTATAAAGTGACTGGAATTGAGGGTTGATAATAATTCAGTTTGGGGGAAATGGGCTCTGGGACTTATTGAACAATTAGACAGAGTATCTTCTAAAATATTTAAATGAACTAAGAAGTACACAGGAGAGAAGGAGACTCATTGATATTGAATATTTTTCCTGTGCAATCAGGTAGAAAAAGCAATACTGGACTTTAGAGATTGGATTGAGAATGAACAGAAAGACAGAAAGGAAGAGATATTTGAATTTTATTTGTTTTCTAACACCTAAAACAAGTCACCACCTAATGAAATAAGACTGTGCACTTATTGTTTGTTTTCTGAGCATCTGAATAAGCAAGATTGATTGTCAGTCATTACCTATTAGCATGTTGTTCAAAGAATACTTACACTTTCAATTACAGTACAATTTACTGTAGCAAGTTCAGTGAGGAATTAACATAACAATGCAATAACTTAATGGAAACCATTCAGAGATTAAAAGTCAGATACAGATTTTTGTGAAACTAGTGATGGAACAGAACAAATCAACCAGTAACTTATAATAATTTACTATTTACAGGTTCTCTCTTTTTCACCACAAATACGTATTGATTTGCACATTAACAACGGTGTGATGTAATTCACAAATTCTGGGCCACCACTTCTTTTCCTTTTTAGATTAACTGTACATGACAATTAGGGTCGTTAAAGCCATTAACATTGCAATTAGGTGAAAACTACCATAACTATCAAAATAAAAGTAGTTTTATCAGTTACCAAAGATTTGTACAGCTAACTCTTCAAATATTAGCAAAACATTGAGTCTGATTAAATTCAAACCTATATTTGTTTTATTCAGTTCACATAATTTTAGGAACATATCTACTGGAAAGGGTGTACAATAAAAGACAATTCAAAGATATGAGGAGAAAGGTGAGAAATATTTAGGGAAACAACGGGGAACCATTACATTAGCAAGAAACAGGAAACAAAATAATAAAGCAGTGCTGGGTCCACTGCTATTCGTCATTTATACAAATAAATTGGATGTGAACACAGTAGGTATAGTTCGTAAGTTTGCAGATGACACCACATTGGGGGTGTAGTGGACAGTGAAGAAGGTTCCCTCGGAGTACAACAGGATCTTGATCAGATGGACCAATGGGCCAAGGAGTGGCAGATGGAGTTTAATTTAGATAGATATGAGGTGCTGTAGTTTGGAAAGTCAAATCAGAACAGGAATTACACGCTTAATGGTAAGGTTCTGGGGAGTGTTGGTGAACAAGGAGACATTGGAACGCAGGTTCATAGTTCCTTGAAAGTGGAGTCACACGTAGATAGGATAGTAAAGAAGGTGTTTGGGTATGCTTTCCTTTATTGGACAGAGCATTGAGTACAGGAGTCAGGAAGTCATGTTGCACCTGAACAAGACATTGGTTCAGCCACTTTTGAATAGTGTGTGCAATTCTGGTCTCACTCCTATCAGAATATTGTGAAACTTAAAAGGATTCAGAAAAGATTTACAAGGATGTTGTGAGAGTTGGAAGACTTGAGCTATAGGGAGAGGTTGAATAGGCTGGAGCAGTTTTCCCTGGAGTGTTGGAAGCCAAGAGCGACCCTATAGAGATTTATAAAATTATAAGGGGTGGATAAGGTAAATTGACAAGGTCATTTCCCTCGGGTGGGGTAGTCCAGAAGTAGAAGGCAAAGGTTGAGGGTGAGAGGGGAAAAATTTGAAAAGGACCCTGAGGGGCAACTTTTTCACACAGAAAGTGGTGCGTGTACGGAATGAGCTGCCAAAGGAAGTGGTGGAGGCTGGTACAATTACAACATTTAATAGGCATTGGTATAGTTATATGAATAGGGAGGGTTTGGAGGGATATGGGCCTAGTGCTAGCAAATGGGACTAGATTAGGTTAGGATATCTGGTCAGTATGGACAGGTTGGACCGAAGAGTTTGTTTCTGTTGTGTACATCTCTATCGACAAGGTTCCCCAAGGGAGACTCGTTAGCAAAGTTAGATCTCATGGAATACAGGGAGAAATAGCCATTTGGATACAGAACTGGCTCAAAGGTAGAAGATAGAGGGTGGTGGTGGAGGAGGTTTGTTTTTCAGACTGGAGGCCTGTGACCAGTGGAGTGCCACAAGGATCGGTGCTGGGTCCACTACTTTTCATCATTTAAATAAATGATTTGAATGTGAGCACAAGAGGTACAGTTAGTAAGTTTGCGGATGACACCAAAATTGGAGATGTAGTGGACAGTGAAGAAGATTACCTCAGATTACAACAGGATCTTGATCAGATGGGCCAATGGGCTGAGAAGTGGCAGATGGAATTTAATTCAGATAAATGCAAGGTGCTGCATTTTGGGAAAGCAAATCTTAGCAGGCCACATATACTTAAGGGTAAGGTCCTGGGGAGTATCGTTGAACAAAGAGACCTTAGAGTGCAGGTTCATAGCTCCTTGAAAATGGAGTCGCAGGTAGATAGGATAGTGAAGAAGGCATTTGGTATGCTTTCCTTTATCGGTCAGAGTATCAAGTACAGGAGTTGGGAAGTCATGTTGCGGCTGTACAGGACATTGGTTAGGCCACTGTTGGAATATTGCATGCAGTTCTGGTCTCCTTCCTATCGGAAAGATATTGTGAAACTTGAAAGGGTTCAGAAAAGATTTCCAAGGATGTTGCCAGGGTTGGAGGATTTGAGCTATAGGAAGAGGCTGAATAGACTTGGGGGTGTTTTCCCTGGAGCGTCGGAGGCTGAGGGGTGACCTTATAGAGGTTTACAAAATTATGAGTGGCATGAATAGGGTAAATAGACAAAGTCTTTTCCCTGGGGTCGGGGAATCCAGAACTAGAGGGCATAGGTTTAGGGTGAGAGGGGAAAGATATAAAAGAGACCTAAAGGACAACCTTTTCATTTAGAGGGTAGTACGTGTATGGAATGAGCTGCCACAGGAAGTAATGGAGGCTGGTGCATGTGCAACATTTAAGAGACATTTGGATGGGTATATGAATAGGAAGGGTTTGGAGGGATATGGGCCGGGTGCTGGCAGGTGTGGGTTGGGATATCTGGTTGGCATTGACGGGTTGGACTGAAGGATCTGTTCCATGCTGTACATCTCTATGACTCTATAACTATATTTTTTCTTCTACATGTACATATATTTAGGAACTTTTAACAATTCATTCACAGTATGAGGGACACCAATGACAATTACCTATTGCTTTTTGTCCTTGAGAAGCTGGAGGGTGAGCTGTCTTATTGAACCACTGCAGTTCAGGTGTTTAGTGACCAGCGACAGTGAAGGAATGATGATATAGTTCCAAGTCAGGATGGTATCTGGTTTGGTGAAGAACTTGCAGGTGATGATGTTCCCATTTATTTACTGCTCTTGTCTTTATAAGTGGTAAAGCCTGAAAGTTCAGAAGGTGCTGTCTAAGGATCCTTACTATGCTGTTGCAGTGCACCTTGTAGATGTAGGCTGCCACTATGGTGAAAGGACTGAATGTTGAAGGTGTGAGATAGAATTCCAATCCATCAGTTTGCTTTGTAATGGACTGTGTTGAGCTTCTTGAGTGTTGTTGGAGCTGCATGCATCAAGGATAGTCAATAGGTTGGCTGGTAGGTGTAAGGAAAAGGAGTGGTGGATATATTTAGACATTCACATTTGATTTGTATGGGTGGGGCACAGAGAGTTTGTGGGGTGAAAAGGAGTGAAAATGGAATGAGGCATGAGGCCTGAAATAATGTTTTTCATTTCTATCAAACTAGAGGTACTTCATCCCATTGGTTCTGGTCCCAGGACATCTTCAATGTTGGCATCGCACACTTTGGAATATTGTGAAATTTGAATTCCATTTAAATCCAAAAGGACAATTGGGCCACCTCTTGCTAGATTGGGACAACTGGTGGTGAGTTTAAACTGGAGGGTCACCATGCCTCAGGCAAAGGGAGTTATTGAGAAAGCACAACCTTCATTATTAAAAATCACACAACACCAGGTTATAGTCCAACAGGTTTATTTGGAAGCACTAGCTTTTGGAGTGCTGCTCCTTCATTCTCCACAATCACCTGAAAGCTAGTGCTTCCAAATAAACCTGTTGGACAATGACCTGGAGTTGTGTGATTTTTAACTTTGTACACCCCAGTACAACACCGGCGTCTCCAAATTATAACCTTCATTATAACCTCAGCAACTATGGGAATTGAACCTCTGCTTTTGGCATCAGTCTACATCACAAACCTGCCATCCAGCCAACTGAGCTAACTAACCCGAAGCAAGCAAAATTAACATCTCATTCCTCATGCGCTTTAGGGAAGGAAGTCTTTAGGGAAGTGATCTGGCCTAACATCCACATCATGGTGCTTTACTTTTAAGTAAGCCCTGCCTAGAAGGGCTGATGAAGGAACAGTGCTCCGAGAGCTAGTGCTTCAAATTAAACCTGTTGGACTATAACCTGGTGTTGTGTGATTTTTAACTGCCTAGAGAAGCAATCAGTCCCTGGGGAAGAAATGCCAGTTTTGCCTGTACATCCCATATAAGAACATAGGACAAAAAGTAGGAACATTCCAACTTTATGTTATGACCAAACTGCCCTCCTAGAGAGTAGATCTCAAAAGCAGAAAGCAGACCCTGACAAAAATCAAGGCAATCCAGTCTGTCATGTTTTTTAAAATGAAGCATCAACTACATAGTTGGAAATTACAGTTGGGAGGATTTGATTTTGTTCAGATTAGAGTGGTGCTGGAAAAGCACAGCAGGTCAAGCAGCATCCGAGGAGCAGGAAAATCGACATTTCAGGCAAAAGCCCTTCATCAGGAATGTCCCGAATGCCCACTTCTATCCTGTATTTGATTTTGTGTCCAGTACTCTACCCTATAGTGCAGCATGTCATGGCACTATAACCTTTCAACTCTTACCATTCAATTGAAACATCAACCAGTCCAGCAACCCAAATTTAAACTGTTTGCTCTAAATTTGCATTACATATTTCAACTCATCATTTACAGTTGTAGTGGCTCAAAAATCTAATTTCTGAAGCTTTCCTCGAGCATTCCTTTGAATCAATTATACCCACACTGACTTTTTTAATTTCCTGACAAGAAATTTAAGATGCATCACAAGATTCAGATGCATTTAGACTAAAAATATATATCATTTAGTGCTCAATCAGCATGGCTTTTCTTCTATTCACTCATATTCTGAGACTCAAGCCATTTCCGAGTGCAAAATCTGTCAAGAGTGAGTGCAATTAAATGTAAAAGTTTGACATTTTCGGCTTCATTTTGACTCTATCAATCTAAATATTGCCGAGAAAAGAGCTTAGTCTTGCACAAAAATGCATTGTTACTTGATGCACCATTTGACATATACATATCTGAATGACATAAGACATGGAGCAGTTAAACAGATCAAACACAGAACATTACTGCACTGCATCTGCACATCGATTTTCCTCCGAGATTTCAGGAAAGTTTCTCTGTCAGTAAATTGCCAGAGGAATGTTCCTTTCTATTGAAAGTCTACCTGACAGAAAGCCATTAAAATGACCTTTACAACAAGGAAAACAACTTATAAATGGTAGATTTTTGCTTCATTTGTCCCATTTGAAGGGGAGCATTTTTGAAGGGGAAATGGCTTTCGATCTAAAAAGCTTTAACTCTATATTTTATAGCTTCCACAATGTGGTTCTTCATCTCCATCAGTTGCCATAAAATCTATTTTTCAAAACCTGTCTGTCTACAGAAGATGATTGACAATCTTTTCCGTGAATGGACGTGTAGTACTGGCAATGCTAAATCCCATTTGGGTAACTTGCTTGGAGTTACCAATGGAGTTGGCACCTATTTGCTCAGATCTCACATGTTGGAAATCCTACTGAGGATATAAAATGTAGGCCCCAACACACAACCAGGAACAATATGGGACTCCATTGTCTCCTGCATATAGACTGCAGGTTTTATCAGAATATAGTTTCTCAGCAACACCAAATGTCCTATCTTCTGAAAGGCAGAGTGATTAACTAATCATTTTTCTACATTGCAGATGAGAAAAATGGTGGGGAATGGCAATTTAAGAAGAATTCTTACTCTGTAGTAGCAGTATTCAACACTTATGATGCAAGGGGTCAGACAGAACTCCCATAACCAATGAATGAACCACTCCTAACTAGACTGCTTTCAAGACAAACAGAACTGCAAGATGCTAGTTCCAATACAGTAATTAAATGCTCTAATAACCATGTCTGTATTTTTTTGTTAAAAATCACACAACACTAGGTTATATTCCAACAGGTTTATTTGGAAGTACAAGCTTTCAGAGTGCTGCTCCTTCGTCAAGTAGCTAGTGGGGCATGATCATAGGACACAGAATTTATAGTAAAAGATCAAACTGTTAAACAGTAGATGTGAAGTATTGAACAAACCTTGATTGCTGTTAAGCCTTTAATCACTTAGAATGGGGATTACCATTATACGTGGGGTCACCATCCACCAAATGCGCAGCACGTACTCAAGTGATTCGGCTAATACTGTCTATCTCATATGCTGCTGACAAGGATGCTCTGAGGCATGATATATTGGCGAGACCAAGCAGATACTACAACAACAGATCAATAGACACCACGCAATAATTGCCAGACAGGGATGTTCCCTCCCAGAGGGGCGACATGTCAGCAGTCAAGGCCATTCAGCCTCGATCTTCGGGTGACCGTCCTCCAAGGCTGAATTTGGGATATGCAACAATGCAGAGTTGCTGAGCAGAGGCTGATAGCTAAGTTTGCTATCCATGAGGATGACCTTGGTTTCATGTCACACTACAGGTGACCCCACTACACTATACACTCAGAAGCGCACATACACACACGATCTTAAAAATGATCACTGTCCCTCTCTCAAATACATGCTCTCTGTTGTTGTGGTTCTGTTCACCGAGCTGGGAATTTGTGTTAGAATGAAGTCCAACCGGAAGCGGCAGATACAAATCACTATAAATGCCGGAGGAAACATCACAGAAGCGCTTCACAGGAGGCTCCCAAGCACTGAGGATGTCACCTAGGCAGGGGACAAAACGTCTGCAACACAAATTCCCAGCTCGGCGAACAGAACCACAACAACGAGCACCCGAGCTACAAATCTTCTCCCAAACTTTGAACATGCTCTCTCTCAGATGCACACACACACACATACACACATTCTCTCTCTCTCACAAGTTCATGAGGTGAATTTGCATTTGCAGATACATTCTATTTTGTTCAAAAAGCTCACAATCTGTCGGCAGTCAGTCCATGTGACATTTTATAAATTCCCACTTTGGAAACAGAACCAGTCTGACTCAAGGTTGAAATACAAACAGACTTTAACCTCACACCTTTAATGCATTGTCTGAGCTGAAATGTCTTTTCTTTTTCTTTTCTGGATCTTTTCTTTTATAAAACCTAAGTTATCTTGAGAAAGTGACTTGAAAGAAGTTCTGGGATTTACATATTAATCACACAAAACCTGCAACCTAAGTGATTAAAGACTTAACAGCAATCTATGTTTGTTCAATACTTCACATCATTTGTACGACACTTTGATCTTTTACTATAAATTCTGTGTCCTATGATCCTGTCCCACTAGCTACCTGAAGGAGTTGCGCTCCAAAAGCCTATCCAGTTGTATCAAAACCTGGCTTTTTGATTAGATTGCCTACAGTGTGGAAACAGGCCCTTTGGCCCAACCAGTCCTCACCGACCCTCCGGAGTAACTCACCCAGACCCATTTCCCCCTGACTAATGCACCTGGCACTATGGGCAATTTAGCATAGCCAATTCACCTGACCTGCACATCTTTGGACTGTGGGAGGAAACCGGAGCATCCGGAGGAAACCCACGCGGACACGGGGAGAATGTGCAAACTCCACACAGACAGTTGTCCGAGGCTGGAATTGAATCTGGGACCCTGATGCTGTGAGGCAGCAGTCTGTCCACCCAGTCCAACACTGGATCCCCTACATCATGTCTTTTCTTGAAATTAGTTCTGAATTATTTCAAACATTAAAGAATTTGACCTTAATAGGAATTCCCAAAGGTGAAATTTAATTTGGAGCTTGTTTCTTGGAGAAGTAGAACTGTGCAGTAAATTCCCATCAATCAGCACCTGCAGAGGGCATTCACCAAGTTTAATCTTGGACTTCATTCCAACGGCGCCAGTTGGTACCCTGTCCATTTGGAGCAGAAGGAGGATGCAAAGATGCTACCTATGAACCAGATAAGAGGCAGGGAGGATGTCACAGGACAGTTGGGCATAGAAAGTAGTGATGCAGGGTGTGGGGTGGTTGAAGGTAGTGGTGTTTAATGGGAAATCTACAACTATCCTTCTAGAGCCTGTTCCTTACTGATAAAGAAAACCAGAATATCCAGACACTAAAGTTGAATGTCAGGACGAACCACAAACATCAGATCTTTCCTTCACAAAAGATGTTTTTACATTACAAGTGCAGCATTTTAAAAAGTTGACTTTCTTTGCATCAGACCTAAAGGTAATAGCACAAATAAAATCTGTATCTATTGGGACATGACATGACACCAGAGCACAGTGAAGCGGAACTCCCTGGAGAAATTAGTCCCATTTGACTTCAATTCACAGTCAGTTCTATCCTTCTTCCAACAATTTCACTCATTACATTCAATATGAGCATGACATCAAAGCTGCTTCTCTCTGCACATTATAGTGAGAAGGTACTGGACAATTCCTCACTTTAACAAGAAAACCCTCACTCATTGAAAGTGAAATTCTGCAATAGACTCTTAAGAGTTACCAGATATAATTACCTAATAAATAGGAAAACCTTGCAAATACTTAGACACTGACTATTAATAGTTGAAAATGTGTTGCTGGAAAAGTGCAGCAGGTCAGGCAGCATCCAAGGAGCAGGAGATTCGACGTTTCAGGCATGAGCCCTTCTAACTGACTATTAATACCCTACACATATTGAAAATGTAACTGCCGTACCTGCCCCAAACAAAAATCAAACCCCAAAAAACTTGTGACTTCTGCTTTCTTAATCTTGGTTAACTGGTGCTGTCTATGGCCTGATCTGGTGTGATCCAGTGCCATCTGATCCAGTCTGCTGCTACAGCATCCTTTCCACTTGGTTTTACAGTCTGTATAATCTCTTCCACTTTGCGCTTTCTGAAGTTTCTATCTCTTCTGCCTGGCTGGTAACATTGGAAGTTTGCTAATGATGGCCCAAGGAATGTATTGCCCTTTTCATGTCCTCTTAACATCAGCTCCTCTGGAACTTATGTCAGTCTGATGGGTGTGCTTTGTTCCATTCCTTGAGCTGTCACAGGCTGAACTTCTTGAAAAATTTGTAAAGAGTATGCATTAACAGGTGAGAGACAGCCACAACAGGATAGGTGAGAAAAGATTACTCCCTCAATGGTCAAAATCCATTAACATGAGACATTGGTTTGCTTCAATTCTTTTGCCTCATAGTCCTGACTCAAAGGAGAAAAACCTATGTTTCTTACCACAGATAAAAAGTAACTTACTGGTTCAGTGGTTTAGACTGGACAACTGCAGTCAGCAGTACAGACCATACACTGCTTTGTCTTAGCAGTTTCACACTGAACAATTATCTAAGTGTAGTTATGCTGAGGTATTTGTTGAAAATACCTGGGGGGTTATGTTTGTTCAAGAGACCAAGTTTGCTCATATTTAATTTATACTTTCCAATAAGTAGTCAGGGTTTTTGACTGGAGGAGAAAGTGAGGTCTGCAGATGCTGGAGATCAGAGCTGGAAATGTGTTGCTGGAAAAGCGCAGCAGGTCAGGCAGCATCCAGGGAACAGGAGAATCGACGTATCGGGCATAAGCCCTTCTTCAGGAATGGGGAAAGTTTGTCCAGCAGGCTAAGATAAAAGGTAGGGAGGAGGGACTTGGCAGAGGTGCGTTGGAAATGTGATAGGTGGAAAGAGGTCAAGGTGAGGGTGATAGGTCAGACTGGGGTGGGGGCGGAGAGGGCGGGAAGAAGATTGCAGGTTAGGAAGGCGGTGCTGAATTCGATGGATTTGACTGAGACAAATGACTCAGTTATTAAATGACTTTGAGCTGTTGGAAAACAGCAGTGACAATGGAGTGAATAACACCGCAGTCTCAAATCACGTTCTGTGGGCATCTGCTGTATTATTTAATGACACTGATCAAAGGCAGGGATTTGCAGAATTGTCATGGGTTTTTATCTTTCAAAGTCAAACTTTCCAACGCCGCGGAAGACCTAAACATGGAGGAAATTGTCCTTTATCTCAGTGGTAGCACACTTTCCCTGAGACAGCGGTTAAGAGTTCAAGACCCACTTTAGTACCTGAGCACCTCACACATGTTGACATTTCTCGCTGCACTGTCAGGAGATGTAGAGGAGGCAGGTAGCGGAAATGACGGCGGATGATGCGCTGTACATGGAGATTGGTGGGGTGGTAGGTGAGGACCAGTGGGGTTCTGTCCTGGTGGCGGTTGGAGGGGCGGGGTTCAAGGGCGGAGGAGCGGGAAGTGGAAGAGATGCGGTGGAGGGCATCGTCGAGCACGTCGGGGTGGAAATTGCGGTCCTTGAAGAAGGAGGCCATCTGTCTGCCCCAGTATTGTTTGTTGTCAAAATGAAGGAATTTGCTCTACCAATGCCATTTGCAAAACTTTGAGAATCATTACTTGATACATACAACCTCCCCAAACCCCAGTTTCTCTGCATAATTCACACACTTACATTCCAATCTCAACTTTGAGGCATATTAGACAGAGCAACCATTACTCCAGGATTGTTGTACCTAGAGTTTTCTGGCTTGTCATGGCCTCTTCAGAAACTCTGACAGCACAGATCTCCACAGCAAGCAGCTACTATAAGGGCTAAGCAACTTTGATGTCTTTATTGCCAAGACAACGCAGAATGTCTTTCCACAAAAACACAACAATTAGGAGTAAAGCATCAGATACACAAGGAAAGGAAAAAGAAATAATGGATGAATAAAAGGTCAGCAGATCCATATTAAATTACAGTGTGCAGGGCTAGGTTCTTCCAAGAAACCTAAAAACAACTACAATTGCCCAATAGGTTGTGTTATAATAACTCTTTGTGTTTCTGTCGAGAGTTGCCAACCACATTTGTTAGTGTCTTAAAGCAGACACCTTCGATATATTTATTTTAAATTAATGAAATAACAAGTCTCTTAATGGTTGGGTTGAGCTGAGTAATGCATTAGCTAAATTGAGCAAATGGGAAAGGTGCCCAGTTTAAATTCTCAGTCGGTGCTGACAGGCCAAATTCCACTGGAACAACATTAACACTACTACAATTAGCTTTGTATCTTCACATCTCTGGACAACGCTACTTCTCCTGTCTGCTGTTCTACAATTTCTTCGGTAAATATGTACTTGAGGATGTCAGGTGGAAACAAGATTGGGCTCTGCTCCAATGTTCACTATTGTTGAGTATATACTTGCTACAGGAGAGACCCATGTTAAGCACCAAGCTTATACCAGAGGCTAGTGTAAGTAAACTGGTTGGGGTCATCCTTTAGGGTATGCTGTGCTTATTGGCAGCAATCAAGGTTAGAACCTTCTCCTCCTGGCTTCTCAAACTCTACTCCCCATCAGTCACCTCCACGATTGCAGTCTGTTGCACTCCCATGGCAACTCCTTGGAGTCATACAGCACAGAAACAGACCCTTCATTCCAACCCATCCATGCTGACCAAGTTCCCCAAACTAAACTAGTCCTATCTGCGTGCATTTGACCCATATCCCTCTAATCCTTTCCTATTTAAGTACCTGTTCAAATGTCTTTTAAATGTTGTAACTGTGACTGCCTCTATCACGACCTCTGTCAGTTCATTCCACATAGGAATCACCCTCTGTGTGAAAACGTTATCCCAGAAGTCCCTTGTAAATCTTCCCCTACCCTAGGGAAAAGACCTTTCCCTTAGCCATGCCTCTCATGGTTTTATAAATCTCTACAAGGTCACCCCTCGACCTCCAATGGTCAGTGAAAATAAGTCCTGGCCGAGCTAGCCTCTTCCTATAACACAAGCTCTCTATTTCAGTATATCTTTTCTGAACCCTCACTAATTTAAAATATCCTTCTCTAGCAGGACGACCAGAACAGTACTCCAAACGTGGCCTCACTGTCTTGTACAAGCTGGAACATGACATTCCAACTCCTCTCCGCAATGGTCTGTGCAATGAAGGCAAACATGCTAAATGTCATCTTCATTACCTTGTCCACCTGTGACGCAACTTTCAAAGAACTATGTACCTGATCCCCTAGGTCCCTCAGTTCAACAACACTATCCAGGGCTCTATTTCTAAGTGTATAAGGCCTGCCCTTGTTCATCTTACCAAAATGTGAAACTGCGCATTTGTCTAAAATAAATACCACCTGCCACTCCTTAACCTATTGGGCCAATCGATCAAGATCCCTTTATAATCTTAAGACAACCTTCATCACTCTCCATTATATCACCAATTTTGGTGGCATCAGCAAATTTACTGACCATGCTTTCTAAATTCTCATCCAAATTGTTTATATAAATGACAAACAACAGAGGACCCAGCACTGCTCCCTGTGGAACATCAGTGGTTACAGGCCTTCAGTCTGAACAACAGCCCTTCACCACCATCCTCTGTCTACCTTCAAGCCAATATTGCGCAAATTGGCAAGCTCTCCCTGAATCTCACATATATAACTTCACTAACTAGTCTACCATGTCAAAGGCTTTATTAAAGTCAGTGTATAAATCATCTACCGTTGTGCCCTTATCTATCTTTTTGGTCCTCAAAAAATTCAACTAACTTTAGGAGACACGATTTCCCATACACAAAGCCATGCTGGCTATCCCGAATCAGCCCTTGCCTCTCCAAATGCACTTAAATCCTATCTCAGCATCCTCTCCAACAACTTTCCCACCATTGATGTCAAACTCACCAGTCTTTAGTTCTTGACTTCTCCTTTCTTAAATAAAGGCACAGCATTAGCCAACCTTTAGTCCTCCAGCACCTCACCCCTGGCTGGAGATGATACAATATCCCTGCTAGGGGTCCCACAATTTCTTCCCTAGTTTTTCACAATATCTTGGGATACACTTGATCAGAGATTTATCCAACTTTATATTTTTAAGACCTCCAGTACCTCCTCTTCTGTAATGTGAACTGTTTTCAAGACATCAATATTTATTTCCCTAAGTTCACGAGCTTCCATGTCTTTTTGCGCTGTAAATACTGATACAAAATACTTGCTTAGTATCTCTCCTATCTCCTGTGGTTCCACACCTAAAAAACCTCGTTAATCTTTAAGGGGTCCTACTCTCTCCTTCGTTGCTGTTTTGCTCTTAATTTACTTGAAGACTCTCTTTGGATTCTTCTTAACCTTATCTGTCAAGGTTATCTCATATCCTCTTTTGCCCTTCTGCTTTCCCTCTTAAGAATACCCCCGGGACTCAGCAAGATGACGGCGATTCTGCAGAATTGCTGTGAACGGCTCTACCTAACAGCCAAGGCATATTGATGTTGTTTTTGCCATCCCTGGCCAACTTGTGTGCAGGAATTATTAGTTTAAAACCTTACAGAATACATATTTGTTTATATTTTGGAGTGGGAAGAATGTCAAAGGGAAAGGGAGTGAACAAACAGCATCAGGGAGGATACTCCCCTGCAGCACTGGGCACACCAGAGACCGCGGCAGCAGCAGCCTCTCCCAACCACCCCCTCCCCACCCGGGGACCTGACAGACTCACAGGAATTGGCGGTGGCAATGGAAAGACTTACCTTGAAGGTTGGGTTTGCGATTGAGAAGATCCATGGGGGGATTCGTGCCAAGTTCCGACCCATTGCATCCATGCTGCAGAAGCACGAAAGGGAGATTCAGGGCCTCAGGGAGCAGCTGGAAGAGGTGGAGGGTCATACCAAGGCCTTCGAAGTGGCAATGGAATCCTCATCTGGTCAAATCCAGGTGCTGGAGCGAGCGGTGTGGGCCTTACGAGACCAGGTCAGCGACCTTGAAAATTGAGGTCGGAGGATGAATCTTTGGATTGTCAGGCTTCCGGAGGGTGAAGAAGGTGGGCAGCCAGCTGCCACAGTTCCTGGACCTTCAAATCGAGTTCAGCAGGCTGCAGATTGAAAGGGCCTATCAGATTGTAGTGCACAGGTAAGGGCCGGTACGGCGCCACCGCCTGGTCCTAGTGCACTTCTACTCATACAAGGACAAATAAAACGTAATAGAAGCTTCCAGATTACTGGGAAAAGATCGACAGGCACTGCTGCACAAGGGGTCAAAATCATATACTTCCAGGATTTCTCGGCATCTTTAATTCGAAAGAGAAAGTCCTTTGATGAAGTGAAAAAAAGAGGTTGAGGAACCTGGCATCCAGTACTCCATGAGATACTCCGCAGTGCTCCGTTTTAACCCTGAGGATTCGGTTTATACATTTGACTCAATGGATAAAGCTAAAAACTTTGTAGACACTTTAAAATAGATGGACTGGCCTGAAGAATAAGGTTAATGTTCATCCTCTTTTCCTCCTTTCCCTGTGTTTTCCCTTTTTTTTTCTTTCTCTCTCCCTAATAATTGAAGACAAAACGTGGAACACGTGGTTCCCTTTTTTTTATATAACTGGATTTTATTATGGGAAATTGTGTGAATGTCCTTTGTTGTCTCCATTTTTTTGTTTGATCTCTTTCTCTTTTAGTCACAAGAAGGGGTGGCGTGAAGCTGGGGATGGGTGGAGCGCTTATCCTGACTTTGTCTTTTTTAAGGATCATCTCCTTGTTTTTTTTTGCCTAAGGATGGGGCACAGTCTGGGCTTGAAGGAGCTGTGAAGGAGGGGATGGGTAGGGTGACTGCCCCCTATGGGCCGGGGGTCGGGTGGGGGGAGAGGGGAGGTGGTGGGAAACTTCCATTGAAGGCTTTATAGTTGGTCTCCTTTGTAGTTTTTTGGTAGTAATAGTTGTTTGTAGTTATGATAGAGTAGTTTTTGTATACACAATTCTTTGACTCTATAAGTCTTTATTTGCTTGTGCTCGGTGCATTGTAAGCAGGGTTCTCCCTCCCAAGGGTTCAACGGTCTCTGAAAGGGGATATGGCTAAGTGTCTTGTTAAATGGTGCATCTGGAACATCAAGGGAAGTCATTTGCCTATTAAAAGGAAAAAAGTGCTTTCTAGCCTTAAGTGGGAAAGGGTTGATATCGCTCTATTGCAGGAAATCCATCCTGATGATGGGGAACACCTGAAGCTATAACAGGGAGGTTATGACCAGGTATTCTTTTCATCCTTTACTACTAAAAGTAAGGGAGTGGCAGTAATTATCCAGAAAAATCTTCTGTTCACATTATTAGAGCAGGTGGAAGGTGAGCAGGGGCAGTTTGTGATACTAAAGGCCTTGATACATGAGGAGGAATATGGTATTTTAAATGTCTATTGTCCTCAGGCACACCCCTGCAAATTTTTGATTAGTGTCTTCTCTAATCGGAGTGCCTTTGGAACATGGCACATTATTATAGGGAGGGATTTCAATTGTCTTTTGGATCAGACAGTGGGCAGAATGCCTCGTGGGCTCCCAACTATTTCTCTGCAGGCCAAGCAGGTGCCTAACTTATGCGAGGAGTTGGGGCTGGTGAATATTTGGAGATATCTTCACCCTACCAGCACAGTCTTCACCTTTTTTTCAAACCCACATAAATGTCACATGAGGATTGAACTCTTTCTGGATCCCTTGGCCCTTCTGGATTCGATTATGGGTTGTAAAATTGGGAATATAGCTATCTCTGATCACGCAGCGGTATATTTAGAGGTTAAGGCCAAGAGTGAAGGGCTAGGTTTGCAGCACTGATATCTGGATCCTTTTCTCCTTAAGGATTCCAAATTTGTGGAATACTTTTTGAAAGAGTTACAGGAATTCTTGATAAGGCATGGCTAGTAATCCGTCTATGCTATGGGGGACAGCTTAGGCCTTCGCTAGGGGATTAGTTATTTCCTACTTGGCTACCTGGAAATGACAAAAGGAGGAACAGCAGTGTCTACTTGAGGTGTGGTTGAAAGCCGCAGAGACGGCACATTTTGTGTGGCTGTCGGGGACTAAGCTACAGCGTATCACGGCTCTCCGGGCTGCCTTGAATTCAGTACTTACACAAACCGTAAAGAAATAACTTGCTTTTGCTAGACAAAGGCTGTTCAAGTATGGGGATAGACCAGGAAAGTATTTAGCATGCCTGACTAGGAAGAAGTGTGCTCCCCAATCCATTACTGCAATCAGGGTCCTTACGTACAATGCCAAAGGGATTAGTCAGGCTTTTCGGAGTTTTTACTCTGAATTGTATCAGACTGAAAGTCGCGAGGACAGGAGGGTTAAAATGGAGACCTTTTTTAAGAACCTGGACTTCCCGGGGTAATGTTGGAGCAGGCCTCTCTCCTTAATGCCCCCTTGACAGTTCAGGAAATCCAGGAGGCAGCTGAGCAACTTCAGAGTGGGAAAGGGCCTGGCCCTGATGGTCTTCCGGGTGAGTTTTACAAGGAGTTTATAGGGATTCTGTCAGGGCCGATGTTGGAGATGTACTATCACTCCTATATGCATGAATGCCCACCACCATCTTTGAAAGAAGCTAATATTTCCTTAATTCTTAAGAAGGGGAAGGTTCCTGAGGATTGTGCCTCATACAGGCCCATCTCTCTATTAAATTCAGATTTCAAGATTCTGTCTAAGATCTTGGCGTTGAGATTGGAAAAGGACCATATTGTTAAAAAGGACCAGACAGGTTTTATAAGGGGCCGTAGGTCCTCTAATAATATTAGAAGGTGCTGAATATGGTCCAAGCTTGTCAGCAACGATCGATTCAGGGGTTGGTGATTTCCTTAGATGCAGAGAAAGCATTTGACTGGGTGGAATGGCCATATCTTTTTTATGTCTTAGAGCAGTTTGGATTGGGTGGAGTCTTTGCTAGGTGGATGGAGGTTTTATATCACCACCCTCTGGCCACAGTCATCGCCAATGGGGTGAAGTCTGGGAATTTTAGGATTGGTTGATTACGTTGATGATAGACCCACTGGCAGAGGCCATTCGTTAGAATGTCCACATAACTACTCCGGAAGTGGGATCGAGGGCACACAAGATTACATTGTATGCAGAAGATGTCCTTCTGTTTTTATCAAACCTGATGACCTCCGTACTCCATTTGATACAATGTATCAATTCATTTGGGGCTATTTCAGGATATAAGATCAACTTTGCAAAATCGGAGGCTATGCCTTTGGGGAACCTCAAGGAAGTGCCAGAAGTTGAAGGTGGCCCTAGGTTCCCTTTTAAGTGGTCACGGGCAGGATTCTAGGCCTTTTTATTACCCCCAGGTTTGATTGGTTATTTCAGACTAACTTTGCTCACTTGTTTGACAATATTAGGTGGGATCTCCAGAGAGGAGAGGCTCTTCCATTTTCATGGCTGGGCCGAGTATCTCTCATTAAGATGAAGGCTCTTCCTCGTTTGCTTTATTCCAAGCGTATGCTTCCTACAATGTTTCCCAGGTCAACGCTGCGGAAGCTTATGGGGTGGTTTGTTTCCTTTGTCTGGCATCATGGGCGGCCACTCATCAAATTTACTAAATTACAGTTGCCTCAAGGATGGGGAGGAGTTTATTTCCCAGACATCAGGCGGTATCAACTGAGTTCTCTGCGGTCCTTTGTCTGATCCGGGCTCAATATGGCTGAATATCGAGGTCTCCCAGGCAAAGTGCTCTCTCAGTAACCTGTTGCTCATGGATAAGGTGAGGACAGTTATGGATCATTGCTGAACCCTACTGTCATTAGTACGGTCAAAGCATAGAGGGCCATGTGTCAGAGTGAGGGTTGCTTATCCAAGACTTCGCTACTTACGCCTATAATTGGCATGCCAGGGTTCTGACCAGGAGGTGATGGACTCAGAGTTCAAACTATGGGCTGTGAGAGGAGTTTCTAGTTTGGGAGACTTGTTTGAGGGGGAGGTTATAATGTATTTTGAGCAACTGAGCCGCAAATACAGGTTGTCCAGCAGAGATCTCTTCTGTTTTATCAGGTGAGGGATTTCATCTAGAAGAAGATTATGCTTCTCACGAAGCCCTATAAGCCCGATACAGAGAGGTTGCTGCCATGTTCCACAAGCACCTTTTCGGGTTAGTGCCCTCTATCGCCTGCTGGGTGGCAGGGCCTGGCAGGATATTAACCGGTTATGTGAGATCTGGGAGCAAGAGCTACGAGTGGAACTCTCTTCTGAAACATGGAAGAACATATGGGAGAATACTCGAAAGATTTCAATCTGTAATAGGACATGCGCTACGCAGTTAAAAGTTCTGTACAGGGCTCTGGCACCAGACCATCTGGTGAAGTTTAAAGGGTATCTTCAATGTGCCCCAAATGTAAAATAAGTGTAGGTACTCTTACCCATTGCTTCTGGACATGCCACAGGCTCCGTGTTTATTGGAGCGCTGTGCCGGGAGAGATAGGGAGGGTATTGAGGACTGAAGTTAAAGTAGACTTGCTATCTCTCCTCTTAGGTCTACCAAATTTACCATCTTTAGACGGGCATGGAAAGAAACTATTTAATATTCTTGCATACAGTGCATGGAAGAATATTCTGATGAACTGGGTGTCTGAGAACCCGCCGGGGTTGCTGGGATGGCAAAATTAATTATGGAGCACATTCCCTTGGACTTTGTTTTACAAACATGGTGCACCACACAACAGACAATTTTTATAAGACAATGGCAGCCCTATTTGAGTTACTTGGATGTAGATTTGTCGGCTATCTTAATTAGGGCATTTGTTTAACCAGGATGGTTAGGTTTGTTGAGGCCTGGGCCCTGGAGGGGGGACTCCTGAGTTAACACAGGTATATATACAACCCTCCTGTTCCTTCGTTTGGGAGCTTTGCGCAGAGCATAGCTATTTTGTGTTTTTTGTATTTTCTTTTGCTTTTCTTTCTTTTTCTTTGATCTATTAGTCATTTACTTATTTATTTGTGTTGTTTTGCACAGTGTTAGGTTTTGTTTTGCATTATAGGGTAGGTTAGTAGTTAGTAGACAGTAGTTGTATTGTAATTTGTGTTTTTTTTCTCTTTATTATGCTGATATTTGATATTGGTTGTACTTTAATAACTTTATATTTTTGTAAAGTCAATTTTTTTTTTGCTAATAAATATATTTACAAAAAAATGAATGCCCTCACATTTCTTATATTCTTCAAGAGATTCACTTGATCTCAGTTGCTTATACCCAACATATGCCACCTTCTTATTCTTGACTGGAGACTCAATATCTTTATTCATCCATTGTTCCCTACTCCTACCAGCCTTACCCTTCAGTCTAACAGGAACATAGTGCTTCTGAACCCTCATTATCTCACTTTTGAAAGCCTCTCACTTGCCAGAAGTCCTGTCACTTGCGAACAGTCTGCTCCAATCTCTTTCATTATTAGACAACCAAAAGTGTCTAATACTCCAGTCTCACCAAGGCTCTATGTAACTGTAGCAAGACATCTTCACTTCTGTACTCAAATTCCCGGAAATGACAGCTAACATATCATTTTTGCTCCCAATTGCTTGCTGCACCTGTATGCTAGCTTTTAGTGACTCGAGAACAAGGGCAGAGCCTGATCCACAAGGATGGTATCAATTCCAATCACTCAGCAATTTAGAATACTCTGTCATTCTGTTATTTTCTGTCATATTGATACCTGGCCCTTTCATTTGGTCTGTCCTTGGAGGCTCCTTGCATTCTCCCCGCAACCTAAATCCCCATTTAGTTTTATGGCATCACAGAATTTAGGTATATTACAACTGGCCCCTAAATCCAAAACATTTATCTAGTTTGTGGCCACAGAACTGATCCTTGTAGTACCCCGCTGGTCACAGCTTGCCAGCCTGCTCTCTGTTTTCTACTGTTAACCAATATCCAGAACAGTATATTCCCCCAAATCCTGTCTGCTCTGACTAACTTCCTGTGTGGGAATTTATCAAAAGCTTTCCAAAAATCCAAATACACCACACCCACTGGTTTTCCTTTATCTATGTTATAAGTAACATTCTCAAAAAAAATCTGCAAATTTGTCAAAACATCATAAATTGATCTAAATACTGCTTAATCACACCATTACTTCCCAGTATCTAGCTATCACACTAGCTTTCAAATCAGGAATATGGAAAATAGCAGCAGTAAAATACAAGTCTGTGTGTTCCTTTTCCTCTCCCTGCCTTCCTTCTTAAATTTTCAATTACATTTGCCACTTTCTAGTCATCAGAAATCTTTCCAGAATCAATAAAACTTTGATGCAGCTGATTCAGGGCAGTTATCAGCTTCAGTCAAGTTAGGTTTTTGGAGAGCTACCTTCTTATTAGTACTCATTTCTTCAAGTTCCTCATTTTCAAGAGTCCCTCAGCTCCCTAGCATTTCTGAGATATCTTCTCTAACTTTCTCTGGGAAAACAGACACCAAGTAATTGTTTCATTTTTCCAATATTTCTCTAATCACCATTATAAACTGTCCTGTCTCCAGCCATAATGGAGCAGCATCTGTCCTTGCTAATCTTTTACTTTTCATTTATTTAAAAATAGCTGTTTGAGACTACTGTTATGTTGTCAAAAGCTTGTATCCCGATTCTCTTTTCTCTTTCTCTATCAGTTTATTGGCAATCCGTTGCGTGAATCTAAATTGTTCCCAGTCCTCAGACTTACTACTTTTTTCTGTCAACTTTTTCAATGCAATCATTGGTTTGTCAATAAAAAGTTGGGTGAATGCAATGGTAAAACTGTGCAATGGGAACAGGAAAGGCACAAGGCAGGAGGATTCCTCCTTAGATGAATATTAACAACACTAACTAATTGGGGCAAATATTCTGTTTCATTATTGTAATACCAAAGTAATTCAATGCAAAATTACTGTACAATTACTGCAACAATGTGTACTCCTGCACATGCTCGCTACGAATTATATCACTTGTTTTAACAATTTGAAACCACTGTATGATGCTTCTTTGTAAAACTAAATTTCCACATGGAAAACTTTAAAAGTATGGAGAACTCATCCATTAATTGTTAAAATGTTGCCAGTTTCCTTGGGCTGGACTTTACTCTTGCTGCCTGGTCTGGGATGGGCCTGTCTCCTCCTAGCTGGTTTGCTCCTGTTCAATTGTTTAGGTATGGCCCTTTAATTTGTATGAGGCACAATTTCAGTCCCCAGGAGAAGTCATACCTTAAAGAGTTGCCAGCAGTGCTGGTCACTCCTGCTGCTACTGTAGTAGGCCATGGAGATGATGCACAATGACAGACCTGGAACACTCTAGGGCCAGGCTGATGGGGCCCAGTGAAGAAGAATGGGGTTCATGTGAACAAGTCTTGGCAATGGGGGTTGCGGAACACATGGGGAAGCAAAATTGTGTGGAAGAGCCTCCAGTTGGCATTAGGGACCTGGTGAAAGGCATGTGTGATAGAGTTGCTCACTAAGGGCATCATTTGGGCTAAAGGTGGTTGAGCACCTCACATCTCATGGTAAATCAGTGGTTAGTACTGCAGCCTCACAGCACAGGTTCAATTCCTGTCTGTGTGGAGTTTGCATGTTCACCCTGTGTCTGTGTGGGTTTCCTCCCACAATCCAAAGATGTGCAGGTCAGGTGAATTGACCATGCTAGATTGCCCGTAGTGTTAGGTGCATTAGTTACAGGGAAATGGGTCATGGTGGGTTACTCTTTGGAGGGTCAGTGTGGACTTGTTGGGCCAAAGGGCCTGTTTCCACACTGTAGGGAATCTAATCTAATCTCCCCAATCACTTAAAATCATAGCAGAGGTGGGCCTGAACATGCTAGCGACTGGCACACACTCCAATCTAGAGCCCATTTGCCTGTTTTCCATTCTGCAGGCTTTCTGTAAATTCTGGTTCAACTGGTTATTTGATGAAAACAACAAGACAATTCTCAAATTATATTCATTTTTCATTGAAAGCTGCAGTATCTTCAGAAGTTCAACTAGTTTCGCACAGACTTCTTTATAAAAATTCTTGCACTGTAATGCCAATCGCAATTTTGAATTATAAACAAACTGAGACTTGCAAAATCCACTTAAAACAGATAAAATTACACTTGAGGAATTGCAAATCAAAGCAGAACAACCACTAATCAGTGCTGAAACCTTCGCAGCTGCACTGCCAATCAAGCATGGCAGATCTTCTAAAATCTGACAATGCAACTGCTGGCCAAGTAAATCATAAATATATGGAGTTTCTGTAATTACATTCTAAAACAAAACTGAGCCAATTGGTTTCTGTGAAGCTGAAAGTTTAACTGTGAGCATGTGCTCTCTCTGCACCAGTGGATTGTTTCAGTGTTTGTGGTTTTAAATTCCACTTCACAGTGAGGGAGACAAAGGAACGAGGCCAGAAAATTAACAGCAGCCATTTTACACAATCAGTCATCCATAGCTTAACATTTCAAGTTAAGTACTGAGATGTTTAATAAGCAGATTCATTACTGTCTGCAGGTGATACTGTGTAAGCGTGGGAAAAATACTTTTTTGGGGGCTTTGTGGCCAATGGTATGCAAGTCAACATGCTCTGAACATCAATTCTTTTTTATAAACTGGAATTACAGGTATTCAGAACAAGGAACATCCTTGTTTTAAATACCACGAGATAAGGAAGCTAAAAACAATTGTGCAAGTTTTACATGAGATTACTCGCTACAAATATCCGAGTTTGGTTTATTTGTAAAGGGAAAACATTTGGCCTCAGAGGTTATGAACAAACCGTACTATTTAAAGAACAACTGACCCTGGGTTTGCTTACATTGCCAATAGACAGATTAATCTTTATCAGTACCGCTAGAAAGACTCTGACTCAGTGAGGCAAACAAGAACTCGTGTGGCAGACCAGTCATAAAAACCAGAAGAGAGTTTCTACCTGAAAGGGGTCCCTGCTAAGTGTCTTCACACCATAAAATAAAACTATTTCAATCACCAACTACCAAAATGGATAATTCCATTAAAAGAATGTTCACAGCCTTGACATGTTAAAATTTAACCAGCCAGGACATTCCAGTGTGAAAAACAATGTGGTAAATCAAATGAAGGGGTTCTGTAGACAGGACTGAATGATGGACTGCCAGCATATCTCCTGATAACATTGCTTTTGCATTCCAAACAGTTGAAGCACATCCATCGTGGAGAGCACAAATAGGATAGCTTTCATCTCATCAGTGTTCCACTGTGGTTGTGGAATTATCTTTTCCTCTTCTACACTGTTTCATTGCTCTCTTCATTCCATTCTTGACCTTTGCAAAGAGGGGAGGTAGCATTCCAATGTACCTAGGTGAGCTGCAACCATCATTAATTTTGCCTTTCCTCACTTTCTAAACCATTGGGTTACATTCCGGCCTTTAGAGGCCAGGCTGTTAGAGATTCAGCAATGCTCTTCCACACCCTACCCCCACGAAAAATGGAACAGCTTGCTACACATTTCTCAAATGTCAACTGGATGTCCTGGAATATCACTTATTCATTCATTAGTACCGATATGTGATGGATGCCATCGCAAGCAATGCACCCCATACAGGAGCATGCAAGTAGACAGCCTGAGAGATAATGTTTATAAAAGTTAAAGAGTTGTCTGAGCAAAACAGAATGTGACAATTTTTGTGGCAGAATTGGGGGGCAAGTTCTGTGTGGCTGATCTTGATGCCAGGGTTAACTTCTGCCATCTTTCATGTTCTTTACAAACACCATGGTGAGTTTCTCACTCGGCAGCAGTAAGCTGCTGATTGGGGGAGAATATAGCTCGTTAAAAGCCCCATAGATGGCTGAACTCACCTCATTAATATTCAGCTTTCTATCTGACCCAATGTACCGAACAAACTAGCTGTCACGAAAACTTCACAATGGAACCAGAATGGGTACCTGGAGACTTCAGCTCATTGCTTGCTCTAACAGACCTTTCAGGTTGGACACTGGTTACAAACAGGGAATGCTCCATGGCACAGATCAAATACATCCCACATCCACAGACATCCAATTTGTGCCAGTTTTTAAGAATTCTCATGGCACATCACCGAACTACTACAGGAGCCGGAGAGTCATACAGCACAGAAACAGACCCTTCACACAATTTGTCCACGCCAACCAGATTCCTACACTGAACTAGTCCCATTTGCTTATATTTGGCCCATATCCCTGGAAACCTTTCCTTTACGCACTTTGGGGCACTGTACCTCAGTAATATGTTCCTTAACTGGAAAAAAAAACACAATATTTAAATTGCAAAGTTCTCCAAAAATGTATATTCAATCCAATCACACATGTAGAATTATAGCGAGGTTTATCTGTTGTGAAACTGACAGCATGTTGAGTGAAGAAAAGGATAATGACAACTTGCTTTCAATATGTTTCACATGAGACCTGATATTTGTTGTGAAGGGTTGAGGGAAGGCAGTGGTGCTCAGCAAATAGAAAATAAATGGGAAAGTAGCCAAAGTCACAATCACTCAGGTATATCTTGATATTTCTCAAAAAGGAATTGTAGGCTGCATGGCCATGGTGACAGAACACTGCAACTGGTGGCATGATAAAAAAAACTGAAGCCCCAATTTAAACATCTCTGCACAACCGTTAGAAAACGATGCTGGTGAAATATTTGTTGCTCCCCTTTCTATGCAGTCAAAATATCAGCAGAAAATACAATATGAAGCTTTAATTAACATGCTAATATAATACTGTTTGAGAAATTCAATTAACTTACATTATCATTTATTTCAACAAGGCCAGCTACAACCAATTTTGCAAAACAGAAAGGCAGTTTGGGCCAAGCACATTCTCTGTTTGAATTATTTGCAATGATTATTCATAATGAAAATTTACATCACAGAATGCACAAAATCTTCATTCTAACTACAAGCCTAATTTGCATACACAATTCCATTGTATTTACGCAATTTCCTGCAGGAAGGTTTAAACTTTTATCAATTCTTTTTTCTAATTATATTGACCCCTGAAAACCCATATTTTAATTCAGTCCAGCCCGCCACTATAATCTTCTAAAAACCCTATTCTTTGCATTAAAACAAAGCCCACAGACCGTGTTTGAGAGGTCAAGATTCGTCACTTTTTCCTATTTTCCCAGTGATTGCATTCATTTCATTATCGTAGTTAATTACTTCACATTTAGAACTAATTATTGTCAGTCACAAATGCAAATTAATTTTGCCCTTTTGCGCAGCTCTCCAGAAAGGCCAGTTCTCCCACAAGCTGGTTGCACCTTATTCTATACTCAGTTCAAGTTGAGCTCTTTCTTCTCCCAGTCTCTGTTAGACTGTTTTTGAATGAGCTCAATTTTTCTGCAGAACGTTTGAAATGAGTTGGAGACAGAATATTCTGACAGTTACAATTTAAAGCAAAGAAAAATCATTATTGACCTTCAGTACAGTCCTTTATATTTATTTCATGTAAATTATATCCCACATACAGAGAGTCAATGCATTAAAAATTGGTGAATCATAGGATTCTGTAAATGCTTTGCTTGCTGTAGCCTCACTGGAGTAACCATACTTTGCTCTGTTCCAGAGCAGAGTAATAGCTGGAGCTTGACATTCCTCTCCACTCCACAGTTAGCTTCATCAAAACGTTTTCGACTGAAACAGTACAACAAATGAATTATTTTGGAACCAATAAAGTGTATTTACTCCAAGTCAAAGAAATGCATTCAGGAAGTAAGGCAGATACTACAGGAGGAATATTTTAAGTAAGGCAAAGGGAAGACCAGAGGGCATATTGATTATGAGCAATTTAACCAATTTTCTCATTCATTTATACTGCACATACAATGGAAATTGACACATTCGTATGGGGGTGACGGTGGCGCTATGGTAATGTCACTGGACTGGTCAACTGCAAGAATCTGACTAACGTTCATGCATTCAAATCCCACCATAGCAGCTGGTGGAGGTTAAAGTCAAATAATAGTTCTTGACTTGAAAACTAGTTTTGGTAACAACGAAACAACCAGGAATCAATTGTCATGAGAACTTCTTATTGTCTTTTAGGAAAGAATATCTGACTTGGCCTGACACATGTGATTCTGGCCCACTGCAACGTGGCTGCGTCCTAACTGTCCTCTAAAGCAGTCTGTGCTTAGACGGTCAACAAGTGTTGGACTTTCCAGCAATAGCCACATCCCAGATAAGAATAAAAGATGGAGTTGACTAATCTAGTGGCTTGATCTGGAATCCAGCAGGGAAATAAAATGTATCAAACTGCTTTAATCTGAATAGCATAAACATTCAGGTTAAAAAATGTTTCCTTCCTTTTTGAGGCATCGTGCATGATATAGCATTCAGCCGAGTGTCCCTGTACCGCTGACTGGTTATTTATTTAGCCGGGAACCTTGTTGCATTTGAGGCTAGCACGTTTTGCAACTAGCCTCCTGTCCTTAAAGACAGCTTGGCCTTTTACAGCTCAGCTGCAATCATTACAGAAAGCTACTCCTGATGGCCTGAAGTCAAACAGGCTGCTAGTGGAAGCTAAAAATGTAAAACACCAGAGAGAGAGCTCCTCAGATACTAAACTCCTAAAGGGCCACCCTCCAAAGTAGGTCACCAGGGAGCTCAATTCCCAAATTGGAGCCCTGAAAACCTGGCAGCAATGCTATAGAAGCTTAATGGCTCCAAGATGAGTGAATGTACCTTCAAAAGAAATCTCATAACCACCATACCATTAAGTTCTCATACTCCTGAATTGCACATTACTATCAACAATTTCTGGCAGTCAAGATTCAGACATAATATTCTCCATCACATATCCAGCAGTGATGCAAGATTCACACCCATCATTGATCTTCAACCTTTCAACAATGACAGGTACATCAACAAAGCATTTAATCACTCACATTCTTTCCTCTCTCTGGTAGGACAAGGATTTATCCATTTCAAACACAATAAACCCCTTAACTGTTCCCCTCTCAGCAAATTAATTTCTTCTATTACTTCACATCCCTTGTCCCTGACTGCAGTGTCTGTACACTCCCTCTCTTTGATGAAGCCAGTACAAAATATGAATTAGTAATTACAGAGACGTATTCCACTTCCACACAGGTCCCTTAGCACCATTCTTTCTTATGCTATCGTTTTGCTCTTTATGCACAGCTATCCATCATTTAGCTAAATGGAAACCATTCCCCCATTTAGAAACCGCATAAATGAAGTGTTGATTACATTCCTCACTTGCAAGTTTTACATTAAAAACCTATTGGTTGACTTGAAACTTACTGGCCCCAAAGTGGAAAAGGACATGGAAGATATAGAATGTAGGGAAATAGATGGTGATATCTTGAAAAATCTCCATATTACAGAGGAGGAAGTGCTGGATGTCTTGAAATGCATAAATGTGGATAAATCCCCAGGACCTGATCAGGTGAACCCAAGAACTCTGTGGGAAGATAGGGAAGTGATTGCTGGGCCTCTTGCTGAGATATTTCTATCATCGATAGTCATAGGTGAGGTGCTGGAAGACTGGAGGTTGGCTAACGTGGTGCCACTGTTTAAGAAAGGTGGTAAGGACAAGCAAGGGAACTATAGACCAGTGAGCCTGACGTTGGCTGTGGGCAAGTTGTTGGAGGGAATCCTGAAAGACAGAATGTACAGGTAATTGGAAAGTCAAGATCTGATTAGGGGTAGTCAATATGGCTTTGTGTATGGGAAATCATGTCTCACAAACTTGATTAAGTTTTATGAAGATGTAACAAAGAGGATTGATGAGGGCAGAATGGTGGATGTGATCTATATGGATTTCAGTAAGGCATTTGACAAGGTTCCCCATGGGTGACTGATTAGCAAGGTTAGATCTTATGGAATACAGGGAGAAATAGCCATTTGGATACAGAACTGGCTCAAAGGTAGAACACAGAGAGTGATGGTGGAGAGTTGCTTTTCAGACTGGAGGCCTGTGACCAGTGGAGTGCCACAAGGATCCGTGCTGGGTCCACTACTTTTCATCATTTAAAAAAATGATTTGAATGTGAGCAAAAGAGGTATAGTTAGTAAGTTTGCAAATAACACCAAAATTGGAGGTGTAGTGGACAGTGAAGAAGGTTATCTTAGATTACACCTTGACTAGATGGGCCAAAGGGCTGAGAAGTGGCAGGTGGAGTTTAATTTAGATAAATGTGAGGTGCTGCATTTTGGGAAAGCAAATCAGAGCAGGACTTATACACTTAATGGTCAGGTCCTAGGGAGTGTTCCTGAACAAAAAGACCTTAGAGTGCTGGTTCACAGCTCCTTGAAAGTGGAGTCGTAGGTAGATAGGATAGTGAAGAAGGCAATTTGTATGCTTTCAAAGGAAAGAGTATTGAGTAAAGGAGATGGGAAGTCATGTTGCGGCTGTACAGGACACTGGTTTGGCCACTGTTGGAATATTGCGTGCAATTCTGGTCTCCTTCCTATCAGAAAGATGTTGTGAAATGTGAAAGGGTTCAGAAAAGATTTACAAGGATGTTGCCAGGGTTGGAGGATTTGAGCTATAGGGAGAGCTTGACTAGGCTGCTTTCTCTGGAGCGTCGGAGGCTGAGGGGTGACCTTACAGAGGTTTACAAAATCATGAGTTGCATGGATTGGATAAATAGACAAAGTCTTTTCCCTGAGGTGGGGAGTCCAGAACTAGAGTGCATAGATTTAGGGTGAGAGGGGAAAGATATAAAAGAGATGTAAGGGGTAACATGTTCGCACAGAGGGTGGTATGTGTACGGAATGAGCTGCCCAAGGAAGTGGAGGAGGCTGGTACAATTGCAACATTTAAGAGGCATTTGGATGGGTATATGAATAGGAGGGGTTTGGAGCGATATGGGCCAGGTATTGGCAGGTAGGACTAGATTGGGTTGGGATATCTGGTCGGCATAGATGAATTGGACGGAAGGGTCTATTTCCATGCTGTACATCTCTATAACTCTAAAATCCTCTAACTAACACTTACTGTTAACTCTTCATAACTTTCTACCTTTTACTGCTAAGATTCCATGCGCCACCTCCCCTGAGCCCTGCTCACCACTTCCCTTGAACTCTCTGCTTAACACTAGCCAACCCTCTCCCAAACCTTCGATGTCAGAGTCAGAGGGAATAGGCTGATAGAAGAGGGAAAAGCAGTGAGAGAGGTGGTTGGGGTGGGAGAGAATTGAGCAGAGTTTCAAGAAAGGCACTGCAGTAGCAGTCTGTTGTTTTAATTAAGGCTCAAATGCACAAGAACTGTACCAAAAGAATATTGATGGCAGCACTCATCAAGAAACAACCCCAAATTACAAACTGTGCAGAAAGGAAATGCATTATTGGAATGTTTTTCAAATGAGTGATAACTGTTTTTTTAAAACAAATGTTGGTTTTACTTGCTTATACTTTCCAAATATCCTTTATAACTTTGTCCCACCCTGTTCCACACTGCTTTGGGGATTCTGCAGTTTTGAGCTCTCACATCTGAGAGGAGCAGATAGCAATGTTGCTGACTGGGTGGTTTGCCTATTGATGACACCCTGTTACCATAGCAACAGTCCCTGTCATCCCCAGCCAGCTCGATGGCCTTTTCCTTAAATTGGGTAAGGAGCCTCATAGTCAGCTCTGCTTGTTTGTTGGTTTTGGCCCTCTTTGCTCAGTTGTGAGCCAATGTTTCCTGAAATGTAACAAAGAGAAGGACTGATTTTGATGGAAATGGGTGCAGGGACAGTTTGTGAGCATGCATTACCATGCAAAGTCGTGAGAGGTCCCCAGTGAGTAAGAAGCGCATTGGGCGAGAAGGGTTAGCAGTTTGAGAGGGTGAGGTGGGTGGGAGCCTTTGAGTGCACATTACACTTGCAATGCTGAGGCCTGTCGGCTATGAGACTGTGCAGCAGGGTGAGTGATAGCTCTGTGAGTGTGAGATGGCAGAGAGAACATCATGCCACCCACTCTGGCAGAGTGCAGGAGATCACTGATGAATTTCCCCGCCCTGCTTTCCAGTCCTTCGGTGTTTGCCCATCTCTCTGACCCTATGCTGGGATCTCAACCCAAGCTGGAAGGGTCAGAGAAGAAGATCTTCGCTGGGTGACCTCACCCTGCAGCATGAAGAGGGCTGATTTAGGGAACCAGGGAGATGGTCCAGGCTCTCAGGAGGTATCGTTGCATTTCCGGTGGTAGTCACCCCAGGCTGAGGGTAAGTTCCTGGTTTGCAGCATCTGAAGTGGTGCTTAGCTGGCCTTTAAACATGACACCGCAAACTAAAACTCCAGAAGATCCAGCCAGTGCCAAGAAATTCCAGCTCACCCACCACCCGATTCACCGATGTGTGCACAGTATCTATTTTGCATAGACAATGATCAGCTCAATGCTATCCAAAGCCACAATCTAATGTCAAATTGGGGATAATCTCAGCCAATGTCTCCCTTTTCCTGACTTCTTCAATATTGCCTGACAGTTTTGTGCTTCTTAAACCTGAACTAGGAACCCAACAAAACAAAAGACATTGAGAATTGACTGAATCTATGTTTTATTCAAGCAGCGCTCTCGGCAAGTAACCACTCTAATATGAATGAAGCAGCATTACTGCTTTTGAACCTAATCATAAAGAGCTATTTTTCAGTTTGATCTCTCGAGGCAAAAAGTCCACCAGCAGAAAATATAAATGCTGCCATTTTCAGGAAAGGTCAGTATTATTTTCCAAAGACACATCAGCTAAGCCCACCAGTATATGTTAGCAGTCCAGCTTTCTGAACAAAGGCTGATACAGGTCTATGTCAGTGGTCAGGACTCTTGACTATGGATCAGAAAATTTGAAGTTTAGAATAATTGAAAACCGTTGTGGGGCATGAGCATAATATCTAAGTTCACGGTACTGAGGGAGCCTCCATATGACTGGGGCATGTGCCATGTTGTGTGATGAAACCACAACAAACATATTTAATCACAGTTCGAAACCACATCTGCATTATGCTAAAAAGAAACTAAAAGGAGACCGCGCCCCACCCCCGCCACCCCCTCCCCGCCGGCTGTTCCTGTGGAAAGTCCCTATGGCATTTTTATTGAAGAGTAGGAAGCTCTCCCAATGTCCTGCACAACATTCCTCAAATAATACCATCAAAACAGATTCATTAGCCCTTCATATCAATTCTACAGTAGGCTACTGCTGTGTATAAGTGACTTGTTGAGTAAATGAAGCACCATGAGACATTCAAGGGATGTGAATGACATTATATTTGCAAATGGTTTCCTTTCTAGCTATCAAGGAAAATCTAGCAGCAGAGATAAAATTGTGAATCTTAACCTGCAAATAACTGCACATAAATAATGGTGCGTAGTTGCAATGTTTGTTAGCTGGTCCACACTATGAGATGATCCTGCACAATAAATGAGGTAGAGGTTGCACAGTATTAGTAGTCCCATTGTATTAGAAGCACTCCTAGTAATAGCAATTGCAACCTTTTGCATATCAAACAGAAGTGTTAATAACTTGCCAACAATAATCAACATGGAATGTTTATACAGATTGCTAATAAAAGAATGACAGGTCAATATGAACAATATAATAGGCGAATACTGAATATTAAATATACAGAATTATATAGGCTTTGCAAATCTGCATCACTTGTTACACAACTACTCATCAGAATGAAGAAACTGTTTTTCAACAATGTCAGTAATCATACCTGGTCTGGCGGAGGGGGATTGGCAAGGAGATACACAGGAAGGGATCAAATGTGTTGCTTTGCTTAAGGCAGTGAGGACAAGTTAAAGATGACCTGTTGAAGAGAAACACAGATAGTTAATTTAGACTCAAATGCTCAAGTTGTATACAACACAAAAAACATATACAATACCAACTACATATCACTCCCAACAAATATACTCGCAGATTGATATGTGTGGTCACACGCAGATGACAAGCAACATGAATTCAACTGGGACAACACTACTATTATAGGACAAGCCAAACAGAGAACAGCCAGGGAATTCCTAGAGGCATGGCACTCATCCACAGATTCAATCAATAAGCACATCGACCTGGACCCAATATACCGACCACTGCAGCGGACAGCTGGAACTGACAACCAGAAGAACAGAACCACAACAAGGATTATCAACTATAAAGATGAACAAATGTAACACTAATGCCTAATTTTCTGCAGTAGCAACAATGTCATCACTTGGTCAGACCATTTCTAATGATACTTCAAACAAAATCAAGAGAAGCAACTGTGTTTCCTGGGAACCATAGAACATAGAACATAGAACAATACAGCACAGAACAGGCCCTTCGGCCCACGATGTTGTGCCGAACATTTGTCCTAGCTTAAGCACCTGTCCATGTACCTATCCAATTGCCGCTTAAAGGTCACCAATGATTCTGACTCTGCCACTCCCACAGGCAGCGCACTCCATGCCCCCACCACTCTCTGGGTAAAGAACCCACCCCTGACATCTCCCCTATACCTTCCACCCTTCACCTTAAATTTATGTCCCCTTGTAACACTCTGTTGTACCCAGGGAAAAAGTTTCTGTCTACTCTATCAATTCCTCTGATCATCTTATAAACCTCGATCAAGTCACCCCTCATCCTTCGCCGTTCTAATGAGAAAAGGCCTAGCACTCTCAACCTATCCTCGTACGACCTATTCTCCATTCCAGACAACATCCTGGTAAATTTCCTCTGCACCCTCTCCAAAGTTTCCACATAGTTCCTAAAATGAGGTGACCAGAACTGCACACAGTACTCCAAATGTGGCCTTACCAAGGTCCTATACAGCTACAACATCACCTCATGACTCTTGAATTCAATCTCTCTGCTAATGAATGCTAATACACCATAGGCCTTCTTACAAGCTCTATCCACCTGAGTGGCAACTTTCAAAGATCTATGAACATAGACCCCAAGATCCCTCTGCTCCTCCACCTTACCAAGAACCCTACCGTTAACCCTGTATTCCGCATTCTTATTTGTCCTTTCAAAATGGACAATCTCACACTTGAAAGGGTTGAACTCCATCTGCCACTCCTCAGCCCAGCTCTGCATCATATCTAAGTCCCTTTGCAGCTGACAACAGCCCTCCTCACTATCCACAACTCCACCAATCTTCGCAAATTTACTGACCCACCCTTTGACTCCCTCTTCCAAGTCATTAATAAAAATTACAAACAGTAGAGGACTCAGAACTGATCTCTGCAGAACTCCACTGGGCTCCAGGCTGAATATTTACCATCTACCACCACTCTCTGACTTCGACCAGTTAGCCAGTTCTCTATCCAACTGGCCAAACTTCCCACTATCCCATGCCTCCTGACTTTCCGCATAAGCCTACCATGGGGAACCTTATCAAATGCCTTACTAAAATCCATGTACATATCAAATGCCTTACTAAAAGTCACTTACAAAATTCATATCAAACTCACAAATGTCAAACCATTGGATTTCCTCTCACTCTCAGTTTGTTTTCCAGCAACCTTACTTGAATAATTGCTCCCTAGTTCCTCCCCTTCGTCACAGTCATTCTCCAAGTATGGCCGATCTTCAACTTTGCTCAAGAACAATGGGTGAAGACTTGAGCATAAATGACACCAGAGTTTAGTCATTCATTACAAGGTCTGGTCAAATCACATCAAACACTGTCTGGTTTCATCCCTCACAGCAAAAACCGTCAATGGTTTCAGGATCTTCCTGAAGTGCAAAGATAATTCCTCACCTACTTTTCTTCAGGATTATGCCCACAAACACCTTTATCTGGTAATTTGAAAGGATTTACTTAACTGTGTTCTCAAAATGGAGGTGCATTCAAGACAGGAAAATATTAGTGTGAATTAAACCATGAACTGTGGGAAAACCTTGGTGCTCAAAAGCTCAAGAAACCAGGGAAGTAAATGAGTGACTTGGTACCTGTGCCTCATTTTTTAGAAGTGAATATATAGGATTGATTGGAAAGAGCAACGGAGGGGAAAGAATAGAAGAAGTTTGGGGAGTGGGATTGAAAGGACAGTTCTTTCAAATGGCCAGAGCTGAAATAGAATCTGATACAAAGAAGAAATTGGGATCAGCAATATAACTGTGTGAGATGATTGAAAGCAAATGGATGAACTATCTTTACACAGTTAAAGATCACACAACACCAGGTTATAGTCCAACAGGTTTATTTGGAAGTACTAGCCTCAGGAAGTACTAGCTAGCTACCTGATGAAGGAGCAGTGCTCTAAGAGCGTGTACTTCCAAATAAACTTGTTGGACTATAACCTGGTGTTGCGTGATATTTAGCTTTGTCCACCTCAGTCCAACACCAACACTTCCACATTATATCTTCACATAGATTGTTCAGATTAAGCTTGCTTGACAATTCGGAATATGCAATATTTAGGTTCTTTTGTTGGTGACTTGAGTAGAAGACTTAGGCCTTTTTTGTTTATCATGTGTAGAAACAATTGCTAAAATCAGTAACAGCATCCCCTGCATTTGGTCTAATGTTCCTACTCTATGGCTCTGCCAATGTTTGGTTCTCCCTTCTGAAATACTTTGGCATTTATGAAAGGCTTCACATGAATGTAAACTACCTTTAGGTGAATTGTCGAAATGTTTCGATCTGCTACATACAAGCACATAAAGATGTTTGTTGATGACTAGTTTTCTGTCCTCCCCTTAGGTTGTCAGCTACTAGGCAACACACCCTAATTCCATTGAATCACAGAATCAGTGCAGAAAGAGGTCATTTGGCCCATCAAGTCCTCACCAACCCTCCAAAGACCATTCCATCCAGACCCAGACCCTCACTCTATCCCCATACCCCTGCATTTACCATAGCTAACCCATCTAGGTAAAAACAATAACTGCTGATGCTGGAAACCAGAGTCTAGATTAGAGTGGTGCTGGAAAAGCACAGCCGTTCAGGCAGCATCCGAGGAGCAGTAAAATCGACGTTTCGGGGCAAAAGCCTTTCATCAGGAATTCCCGATGAAGGGCTTTTGCCCCGAAACATCGATTTTACTGCTCCCCATAGCTAACCCATCTAGCCTGCACATCCCTGGATACACAGGGTAATTTAGAATGGCAAATTCACATAACCTTTCTTACTGTTGTTCACATTTTTACACGTTAGATTATGGTTTTTCGTTTCATTTTGTTTGCAGCAACCTAAAAGTTTCTGTGATTCCGAATGAGGCTCTGAATTTCCAGGAATTCTAAATTTAGCAATTGGCTGATTTTTCATCCTAACTAGTATTCCACAGGTTGGAAGGTCTGGATCTGACACTTTGGAGACTAGTTGACCTTGCAACCTTTAGCTGTAAGGGATGCAGTGACATTATAATTTACATTAAGAGTTGTTACAACTAATGACACATGTCTCTTTGGAGGTAATTCTGGATTGAGTTGTTCAGGAATTATGATTCATATGAAGTAGTTTATATAATCTTTAATGGCACAATGTTATTTTGTTGTAATATTCTGAAAAGACACTGCAGAAAATAGGAAGTAATTACAGTCCCCATACAGAAGCATTTCTCTTCAGAATATGAAATCTATTGTTACAACAGGCAATAATAAAACACACTCTATCACAGCTTCCATAACACACAGTCAAACAGAGCTTCAATGACAGAGTCATTGCGAGCATACATCATTGTTGAAAATAAAAACAACCAGCAAATTCACTGTAACAGGATCCTTTAGTCAGAGCTACATAATTTAGTTTTAAAACGAGGAAATAATGGGAGTGTAATGTATAAAGAGGAACAATCTTAATGAGCCAAACAACTGGTGCTTGTTCAGCATTACAGTATAAAAAGGGGAGGCAGAAAGTAAGAAGCTATAGGCCAGTCAGCTTAACATCTATCGTCGAGAAAATTTTAGAAGCTATTATTTAAGACACTATAAGGTAGATATTATAGGTAACTTGGGTAAGTTCGAGGTAACCAAGTAAAAGGGAAATCATATTTTACTAATTTCTTCAAGAAATAACACGAGCTGTAGATAAAGGTGAATCAGTAGATGTGTTGTACTTAGATTTCCAGAGAGTACTTGCTAAGGTGCCACATTAAAGGTTACTGCAGAAAATAAAAGCTCATGGTGTCAGAGATAACATATTAGATTTGACAGAAGATTGGCCTACTAGCACAAGCAAAGAGTAGGTATAAGAGGGTCTCTTTTTAGGCTGGCTAGATGTCACAAACAATGTGCCAGAGGGATCAGTGCTATGGACCAAAAGAATGACAGCTAAATTTGCTGATGACAACATAGGTAGGAAAGTGGGTTGTGAAGAGGACAATAAGGAGCTTACAAAGGGATATAGATAGGTTATGTGAGTGAGCAAATATCTGGCAAATGGAGTATAATGCGGGAAAGTGTGAAACTGTCCATTGTGGCAGAAAGAATAAAAAAGCATATTACCTAAATGGTGAGAGGGTGCAGAGCTCTGGGATGCAGAGATACTTGGGTATCCCTGTACATGAATCACAAAAGATTAGTGTGCAAGGAGAATGAAATGCAAGAGTACAGAAGTGATGCTCAAGTTACACAAACTACATCACCATATTTACAGAAGGATGTTAATATGTTGGAAGCATTACAGAGAAGGTTTACTACATTAATACCTAGAATGAGTGGACTGTCTTCAGAGGAGAGGCTGGACAGGCTAGGCCTGTGGTCTGTGGAGTTTAAAAGAGTCGGAGTTGACTTAACTGAAAGATTGAGGGGCATGGATATGATGGACAGAAAAGCAGTGGGGCATAATTTTAAGGTGAAAGGCAGGAAATTTATGGAGGATTTGAGGAAAACTGTTTTCACCCCAAGGATGTTGGCAAGCTGGAATAAACTGTATGAGAACATAGTTGAAGTGGGAAACTTAACAATTTTTAAAACGTACTTGATGAACACTTGAAATGCCACAACACTTGTGGCTATCGGGCCAGGGTTGAAAAGTGAGACTAATGAAGACTTAAGAGTAGTTTTGTCGGTGTCAAAAGGGCCTCTTCTGTCCTGTATGATTCTATGATATAAAATCCTGAGGGGACTTGACTGGGTAAGTGTAGAAAGGATACTGCCTCGTGTTGGAGAAAATAGAATGAAGGGTCATGGTTTAAAAATAAGTGGTTGCACACTGAAGACAGTGATGAGGAAACATTTTTTCTTTCAGAAAATTAAGTCTTTGGAATTTCCTTCTTCAAAAGGTAGTGAATGCCAAATGTTTAAATATTTTTAAGGCAAAATAGATAGATCCTTGGTTCATAAGGTGGTGAATGGTTATTGGAATGTGCAGGAATGTAGAGTTGAGGTTAAAATCAGATCAGCCATGACCTTTAGAATTTTTTTTAGAATCCATTTGGTGTGGGAACAGGCCATTTGGCCCAACAAGTCCGTACCAACCCAGACCCATCCACCTTCCTTATCGTCCTGCAATTCCATGGCTAACTCACCTAACATACACCTTCCTGAACACAATGGGTAATTTAGCATGGCCAATCCAACTAACTTGCACATCTTTAGACTATGGGAGGAAACCAGAGCACCTAGCAGAAACGGGGAGAATGTACAAACTCCTTACAGACAGTCGCCAAAGGCTTCAGGCACTGTGAGACAGCAGTGCTAACCATTGAGCCACTGTGCTTATTGAGTGGTGGAGCAAGCTCAAAGGATCAAGTAGCCTATTCTCAATCCTTATGTGTATATTCATCTTGTGTCATAAGCATTTTGATATGCTGCACCAGTAATCCATTTAAAAGTTAAAGTACTTCAGGATATCATGCAACAACTGACCTGTGCTAACTTTATATTCGGTGTATCATCAGTGGCTTTAGATCTGCAGGTCACCTGCACATGATGACAATGCAATTGAACGGAAACAAAGACTTGTGTTTATGTAGATATTTTCAAGGTAACTGAAAGGTGCTGTTATGAATCATGCTAGACCCCCTCAAAACATTTGAAGGAAGTAGCCCAGACCCTAACTTTGCTAGTTGTTTTAAGCAGATGCAACTGGTCAAACTGCTTAGTATTAAACAAAACAGAACTTATTTACAAGATTACCGAATGAAACACAAACAAAACAGAACATAGAATAACTTAACCTATCCAAAAACACACCAGATTACCACAACTTAATGATCCTGTTCCAAATACTTGCAACAATCTCCACAAACACCCCTTGGCATGAAAGGTAAAATCAAACAAAGGGTCTTACAGGAGAGAGAGAGAGATGACAGAGGTTCAGATGGAACACCTTCTTTATTGGAGCTGTTTCTTGGACCAGCAGCCTCAAAACTGACTGCCTGCTTTTAGTGAACAGCCAGACTGCAAAAACGAAACCAAACCAGAGTAAAGCTGAGTCAAGATAACTGGCCACTTCCCTTCCATTGTGCAAGTGTTTTTTTAAAACGTGAAAGCCTTTTTCCTGAGGCAGTATCTCTTAGCAATAGTCAAACTGGCCCTAAAATCCTTCAAAACTAGACTATTCAGAATCGCTGCCTTTACAACCTCTCTGAAAAAAAACAAGGACAGTATAACCTTGTTAAAGGAGTAGCATCATTACAATGTAATGTAGGAATACATATCACTGACCAACAAAGACCTGAAGGATCATGTTTTTGTTCACTTCTGAGCAAACAGGTAAAGTTTTTATCATCACTTACAAAATTTGGTGGCATGATTTATTTTGTGAAACAATCTGAATTGCAAGTGAAGATTTAAAAATGACATTTGCCTGGGTCTGAAGGTTATATAATATGTTTTTATGTTAAATTCAAATTACTTAAATTGCAAGGTTAGAAACTGTTCCATTATGACACATTACGTAGATATACATTTGGAAAGGGTTTGAACAGCAGAAATTCATTAGAGAGCACATAATAACAGAAAATTGCATTGCAGAAAGCAATTTCACTGCAATAAGCTTTAATTTCTGTTTTTGAAATCACCACTACAAAAACATAATTAATTACAAACATTCAATTTAAAATCTATTTTAAGGTTATTCAGCACAAATTCAACTGATATTTTAAACTGCAAAGATGTTTCGTCAAAAAGTATTAATTACTTCATACTCAAATGAGAATAATTCAGGTACATCTAAACATATTATTTGTTGATGTCAGATTGTGATATCTGTCAAGTAATGTATCCCTTTGTATAATTACAAAGTTCATGAAGTTGCAAGTCCTGACTGCACAGCTGCAAATGTCCCACTCACAATTACTGATGTTGGATCGGTTCACTGACCAAGTCTTCTCAACCTTTATTCACACAACTTCCAATCGTGCTTTTAGCTGCTGGAGTACCTATATTAGGAAAAATTGTGCTTCATATAATTTCCAAAAAAGTGTCAGATGCCAATTCAGGGCTCTGGGCTAATAGCTTATATATATCCAGTCAGAATGGCTCTGCTGAAGATCACGACAGATATAAATTGGATTATTGTTTCACTGTTGACCTTCTCCAATGACTAAATCATTCTGAGTCAGTCATGTACAAAAAAACTGCCATAGGTTCACATAGCAATAAAAGGATGGCACTGAGAACACACCAATCATGAGTTCTGTAGCACCCATCCTGTCTGATTGTCTTGAACTGTTTTTACATAAAATGAGCCCTATTGACTGACAATGAGTAGTTTCCTTCAGTCAACAGCACCCTAACTGCACCTTTATACTGGTCTTTTATGTTTTCTAGAACTGTTATTTCTGGAGGCCTACTGTTGGTATTTCTGTCATTTTAACCTAGTTTCAGTAAACTGCCAATGGAAACCTGCAATTTGCCGTGAATTTGGATATTTTGCATGATGTGGCAATGCTCTCCTGTGACAAAGAAACGGGCCATTGATATTGTGGTATTGAAGAATCTAACAGAGATTTATTACAGCTAACTATTACATACAAACACATTTCTCTGCCACATAAGTGTCTGGACTATTATTAAGCTAATATGTTATCAGAGAAAAGCATGACTTCAGTAGACTGTCTTGCTTCAAGTGTTCCAAGGGAAAATAGAGTATCAGACCATCACACACTGTGATGCAGTGGTGATATCATGAGCATGTCTCTTAAGAATCAGAGCCGGAACATAACAACCTTCCTTCTCCAAAGATAAAACTTTTCACCAACATATATACATGGCTGTACATGGCCAGATGTTGCCAATTCGGATAGTTATACAAACAGGTCAAATGGTTTTTCAAGACTAACAATTCAGACTTCAATATAATTCTTTGAGGTTTGACATCTTATTCTGGTGATCATTAACTCATGTGCATTTTGTTTGACATTGTCTTGTTGATTTCTGTCAAGCAATATCTTTGCACAATCATTATTTGAGTGATCTTTTCTCACTCTCTCGGTGCATGACTGTTGTACTGCATATTGGCACCTGCTCACTTCTGTTCTCTCACAATGTAGCACTAGGATCAGCATTCCCTCTAATTTTCTTCCCTGAGGTCACAGCAATGATTTCTGGAGCCAGAAATCAGCACGGTGATGGAAATTGCCACATGCAGAACCTTGGAGCAGTTGCCCACATGCACAGCCATGCAGCTTAGGGAGTACGTTGACTACCATCAGTGCTGACTTCGTTGATCTGGGTTGGTTGCATCTCTTAGAACTCTTTATTGGAAGCAAAGCATTTGTATTTCTAACTCTCACTCTAACAGAACTAATAGTTATATTTATTCTTGCCGTGCTTTTTTATTGTATATCCCTTTTGTTCTCCATCTTGGAAGAAGAATATACTCCAACTTGGAACATTTAAACAATTGGTTACTGAGTAATACTGACTACTTATCTTCTGAGCACGAGTTGTGCTCGGCACGGTAATCCTTTCTTGTTGGCATTGCACATTAATGCAGCAACTCAATCCAAAGATTTTGCTTTGTTGCTCAACAGTTAATGATTGCTCAAGTCATACTCAGTACCACACATTCTGCTTGACTTGTTGAGCATGAATAGTGGGGTGACAATAGGATACGGGTCACACCTCACACAGTATACATCTTGAAATGGATTTCCACAGTGGTCCACTGTCTGATCCAGAGTGCCAAACAAATTGAATATAGCACTCACCATGTTGATGACAGATGCCCTTATGAAATAAAAGCAAAGCACATTCTTAAAGCAAGTGGCAAAACCTGGTCAAACACCTAAACTAACCCAGATTCAGACTACATTCTGTTCAGTCCATGCTCAGGCACACTTGCATCCCCCAAAAAGACAAGTTTTCTGCAGAGATGATTTCTTTTTAAAAAAACGCTCTAGGCCAAGGGTCTGGAAGCAAAGGATAAAGCTGGATGTTTTCTCACATCTGCTGAATGACCTATGTACTGACCAGGGAGGTTCTAGCCATCCCTTGGGTGATAATAGTAATGGACTGTATCCATGGACCAATCTCGTGAACCTTTACTAAATGGCTATCAATGTTTATATCCTTCCTTACGTACAAAGGCCAACCTACGGGTGTGGTCTCACCAAAGCATTTCACAATTGTAGCCAGCCTACTTTATTCTTGATTTCAAATTATACTTGCAATCAAGGTCAATAGGCCAGATGTCTTCCAAACTGTTTGCTGTACCTGCAATGTTGGGTTTTGTTGAGCTACAAATGTTGAGCTATAAATCTTCTCAAAACTCATTGGGGCTTTTGTGTTTTTTGTAAATATTGTTGCTGATTTGTAAATGCACACAAGGCACATTAAACATACCAACTCAAGCAGCACAGGGACGTTCTACATCCACAAAGCGATTCTTACTTTCACATGCCTTTTGTGAGAAACTCTCAGATCAATTCACACATTTGCAAACATTTTGATTCCTTGGAAGCTAGGGTGACCTTACTGAGGTTTATAAAATTAGGAATACAGATAAAATGAATAGCAAAGGTTTTTCCCCGAGAGTTCAAAATTAGATGGCATATTTTTAAGGTGAGAGGAGAAAGATTTAAAAGGGACCGGAGGAGCAACATTTTCACCCAGAAGATGGTATGTATGTAGAATAAACTGCTAGAAAAAGTGGCAGATACAGGTACAGTTACATTTAAGAGACACTTGGACTGGTACATGAATAGGAAAGGTTTAGAGGGATATGGGCCAAATGCAGGCAAGTGGGGCTAGTTTAGTTTGGGAAATTTGGTCACATGGATGAGTTGGACCGAAGGATCTGTTTCCATGGTGTATAAATTTAAGACTCTTTTAAAAAAAAAGCTTTAAGTGCAAACACACTTATATTGTGAGCCCAAATATTTCTTAGTGCATTCTCAATAGTAAATAATGAGTATTAATAAAGTCTTGAAGTAACAGTTAATACAGAAGTGTGGGGTGCCTTTATATTGTATCATTTCTGGATGGCTCCCATGTTTTACAGTATATGCTGCACCTTTAGAAACTTTGCTCATTGGACTGGTTTTTGTTTATATTTATTTTCTGTTGGTTAGTCTCTCTTGGTTAGTCTCTCTTGCCCATGTCTACTGTTCCTAATCTATCTTCCCCGAGGAATTCATTGCCTACTTATTTTCATCTAACTCATTTTTCTGAAAGTGATTCTGACAGTATTGATCAACACTTTTCTCCACAGAATGACAACACAATAGGCTGAAGAGGACACTAAATTAATACCATCAAGTTTGAGGAAGGTTAATCATTGGCAATGGAGGGATCCCCAGGAAACAATGATACAGTCACTCTGAGGACTGAAAATGCTTCCTATATAATTGAATAATGTCAGACCTTGAAGATTTAAGCTACAAACTTTATAAGAATCCAAAATGATAATCAGCTACTTCTCCCACATTTATTAGATCATTCTGGCAAGAAGTAGACTCTACTGTTGAAATCCAATTAACTCAGTAAACCACAATATTATCAGTATTCAAAACTCAACAGACAGTAGTACAATCAGTACTGCATGGACACACCTTACAAATAAGAACTTAGAAGTATTAAATAAATCAGCCTTATGTAAAAACACTGTCCAAATATTGCTTCTGATCAATTTGCCTGGCTGCCTTGCTGTTCATATTACCCACTGCACACGGAAATCAACTTCTTTATTTACAATCGTGAAACAGCATTGACAAGGATCAGAGAGATCTTAGGCGTAGTCAATCAGTATCTCTGACAAATGATGCAATGAGGCAAGAGGGTGCTAGCTAAAACGACTGGAGAGAGAAAAAAAATTAAGCTGATTTTTTTGACACTCATACTGATCCATTTAAAAATACTTCTGCAATTTCACTGCCGCTGAGCTTCCCACAGAGCCTGATAGGAAGCCAACATGAAGGGAAATGAAAGTAAAGGAAACATTTTGTATCAAGTACTTCTAGCAGGTGTCGACACTGCTGTACTGCCACAGACAATAAATTGTGTTGTTCAGCCTATACCTCCACGTAAGTATTATGGCCAATCATTCTCCTAGAACTGATGGCTGTGCTGCCCACCACTTGGCACACAATCTTGAGAAGGCCGTTCGTACAGATGTTGCCCGCATACACTACGCATTTCTGAATTTGTCTTGCCATGATGCCACTGTGGTTCTTCTGATCGTGTGACCATTAAATGGCAAACTTGTGCCTTGCAAGGCAACCGGTCACTCATCAAAGCTGAAGCATTAAGCTGCAGGAGGAGCTCAGCAGTAACATTCCTAAAAGGCATAGACAACTTGCAGGGGAGGCAATTTGGAAGAGCCACTGCTAATGAAGAGCTTTTGGAGGAGCAGTGTTGGATTCCTGGATTTGGCAGGGATTTGTTGGGCCCTCTCAGGAAGGGGAAAGGTTAAGGCTCATGGAATCATTGTGATCCAGGAGGAGGCCATTCAGCCTGTTGTGTCTTCACTTGTTTCCTGAACATCTGAACTGCTCCTACCATTGACAAGGATTATGAAGTGCATTCCCGATCTGAATCATTTGCTGTGTGAGAACGTTCTTTCTCACCTCCCATTTGCTTATCTTGAAAAGCACTTCAAAATTGTGCCCTCCGGATTCTAATCTTTCCTGGTGACATGTCCACACAAATGTTGTTCCGGCAATGGTGGCGGTAATGGCACTGCAAAGAGATAGAGAAACGGCTGCAGAGAGGACAAACTCTGAGAAATGCCCTCTGCTCACTTGAGGGCAAATTCTTCAATGCCCTTGACAGTGACGGAAGACTGTCTGGATGTAAGCCATAATAACCAGCACCTCCAGTCCCATACCCCCCATTAGTATTCGAGTGTATGTTCCAATCTCTCTGCAGCAGAAACTATTTTCAACACACCCTCCAGTCAGCTGGCACTCAAATTGTCCATCTGTGATCCACTTGCCCCCAGTGACTCATCAAGCGCTGATCCCTACCCTGTCAGTATTGAAAGCAGTGTCAATGTCTGAGCTGGAGATTGTGAATGGCAGATCACAGGACCTCTTACTTAGTATTATCCTGCTATTCACTCTTCTCCTGGGGATACTGTGACTTAGCAGGTGGTAACTCTTGAGGATACTGAGGTAGAAAGTCAGAAGGCGAAGGGTGGGGTTTGAGAGGGGATGTCAGGAGGAATGCACGAGGTCCGTGGTAATTCCATCAGTAGATTCCTCACAATCTGGAAGGCAGGACTGAGTATGCCAGGAGTTGAGAAGAGGCACTCGGCAGGAACAAACCCTCACCCTCACTATTCTCAAGGACCCCAGATACCCCACATGTCTCACAACTGGCCTCATGATCAGAACTATCACCTTCTCTATCAGAATCAGGAGATGGAGGCCTTCTTGCCATACCCAGTTTCTGCTCTGCCCTCCCTACAAATGCCATTACATCCTCCAAGAGATGAAATGATGTCAATAATTAGGCAGCGCTACTTTTGGGTATGCTTTCCAAGGTTGAATAGTTGGAGTCATGCAAGGGCAGAAAGAGGTAGATGTGAGGATGGCAGTATTGAAAGGTGTAAGAGCATAATGCAGGTTATCCCAATGTTATGGGAGAGTTGTTTAATGCCAGACACAAGTACTAAATGAGTGAGGATGGTGTGATGAGGAACCACAAGTTGGTGGAAGAGTGGATTGGGAGTGCATGTGATAACCAGTGACCTTGGTCACGCATGTGACATCATTAAACTATTGAAGAACTGCTGCCCTGGGTACAGGCAATGAAAACTGACCATTCTGGTACCTCCTCCCTATCCCTCCCAAAGGCTATCCTCGAGGGTATCCTGACAAATCTACAATGGCATCTCTTTTCAGCACTAATGCCACCAGTGCTGCAATGGTAATCTCTCTTGACTGGAGGTTCAAGTTCCTTATTTAGAATTACAGCAATATTATTCAGCAGCAGCCTCCAATAACTCAGCACAGCTTCCCTTGAGAACTGCTTTTAAGAAAGTTCTCTGATCTCTGTCTTACTGCCACTGGCACATGTTTTTCAACTCTTTATTTGAAACAAATTCAGCCAGCAACATGGCCAAAACTTGACCTTTTACGATAGTCAGGAAATTAGGTGGTAGCACAGTGCTAAGCGTCTGGGTGAACAAACTTCTAATAAAGCATAAATGTTTGTGACCCAAAAAATCACAGAAGAGATCATTAGCCCAATCTAGTTCTGTTTAAATCCCTGGCATTGTAGCTATCTGTTGGCTTGTACCAATGACACCTGTGGCATTTTCACCTGTGTTCAAAAATGGTATTCCTCCTTGACTGATTCTCCCTCAGCAAGACCATCATCAACTCAGTTGAGTAATCAATCCTTCAAGTCAAATCTCAGTACTTGCAGTACAGGCTGGCACCAGAACAAATCAAGGACTCCTTCATGGGAGCGTTCAATACAGAAACAGAATGACCCATTTGGTCTGCAGAGATATTTATCTATCATGCTCGCAACAGTGCTCAGGTTATGGACTAGTCTTATCCTACCATGCCTTTATTCATTCAGCAAACAATACAACCTACTCCTGAAATGTCAAAAGGGCCCAGGTTTCAGTCTCCAATTCACTGCTCTGCCTTCAAAAAATTCTTGCACTCTTGGAATATAAAATACTTGTGTCAGAGTGATGTTTTTATGCCCTGTCCATAGAACATTTGGTGATTTCTTGTGAACCTTTGCCTGTCACCTCTTGCTTAGTACAGTTACAACACAGCCCAGATTTAGATTCCCCTATCTGCAGGTCATTTTTCTTTCTGCATAACTTGACCAGCTCGACCTAGGTATCCAGATGCCAAGGTAAACAGCGAATCATCCTTCTCTCCCTTTCCAATGCAATCAATAGTCACCAGCCTTTCCTCAGTGTTGGACTGTTTTCTTTCTGGGAAAGATGTAATGCAAATGTAGTTTAATAACACTAGAATGAATGCCCCTATCATGTTAGTTTTTTATTTAAATTTAATGTTACAGATCAATAGCTGACATACACTCCATAGAATAGCAAAAAATGTGTGAATCCCCAACATGCTTAAAGCACATCAATTGCAGCCCTCTATTTTTTCACTGAGATTGATCAATAAAGCACTGCATGACAGACACTGCAGAGAACAGCAGATTTACCCAGTCATTGAAATGCTCGATTTAATCTTAATGCAGTTTAATCATTAATCAATTGCAGTCTTCATTCATTCACTGGATTTCATTAATTGAAATTGAAATTTGGGCATGTGGCAGCTAGATTGTCAGCCGATTTTATTTCCCCTATACAGTTTAATACCAATCCTTTTTACTGCCACTAAATTAGCTCCCAGGCTGTGTCCTGGGATTCTCATGGTGTTTAATTATTGTTTGCAGCTCAGCCTGCCTCTTCATTTATGTTCCATTCATTAGCATATCTTCCACTCAAACAGGTTTAATAAGGTGCAAATTGCTTTGCTAAGCCCTTCAACTGCTCAACTCCCAAGGAAAACCTTGCTGACCATTTTAAAGTTCAGACGTAGTGGAAATTTGGGAACAATGCTACAAATAATATTGCACTCTGGATAGCACTGTGACTGCTGTATTGCAGGAGAAATTGAGAAATTGTATGGGAGTCACACTTATAAATGCCTGAAGAAATTCAGCGGGTCTGACCACGTCTGTGGACAGAAAGCAGAGTTAACATTTTGAGTACAGTGACCCTTCTTCAGAGTTTCTCCAGTAATTCCAGTTTTTGTTTTAGATTTCCAGTGTTTGCAGTTTTTTTTTTGTTTTATTTTAGTACAGTCCAAATGTTACTGAAATCGCAAAAGATAATTTGGGGGTCCGAAAACAAAAAATGCTGGAAATCACAGCAGGTCAGGCAGCATCCATGGAGAAAAAGCAAGCTAGCATTTCAAATCGAGATGATATTTCATTGTTGAGCTCAATGATGAAGAGTCATCTAGACTCAAAACATTGGCTTGCTCTTTCTCCATGGATGCTGCTTGTTCTGATTTGATTTCTGGCATTTTTTGTTTTCAGTACAGATTCTGGCCTCTGCAGTAATTTGCTCCTTCAGTTTAGGGATCTGTGGACTACCTTATGCTGGTATTTACATCAATCAGCTCACCAAATTTTTCCCATTGAGGAAATTCTGTTTGACACAAAATACACTTATGAATATCAAGAAATATGCATTATGAAAAGACAATTTAGATATGCATTTCCTGTTTCTCACATGACAGTTTTAACCTTTCACTGCAATGCCTGGCACTGACTGAACAGGAATTCAGTTGCCACAGTGTACTCTAGCATATGTACAGTTTCTCATTGACACTGCTGTTATGTGTCTGGACCCAAACACCTTTCTCGACAGTAATAGAAAACAAGCAAACAGGAGGGGCAAGAGACAGTGGCAAGTGGGAAAGTACAGTTTGTGAGAATGACAATTGTGCTGTATGTTCTTTGTCCTCTCTGATCAGAGGAGGCAGTGACACTACATACTCTGCAACCAAATGCATGGGGAGTGTGCTCTCTACAGTTGCATTATTGGCAAATACAGTCATAGAGTCATAGAGATGTACAGCATGGAAACAGACCCTTCGGTCCAACCTGTCCATGCCGACCAGATATCCAAACCCAAACTTGTCCCACCTGCCAGCACCCGACCCATATGCCTCCAAACCCTTCCTATTCATATATCCATCCAAATGCCTCTTAAATGTTGCAATTGTACCAGCCTCCACCACATCCTCTGGCAGCTCATTCCATACATGTACCACCCTCTGTGTGAAAAAGTTGCCTCTTAGGTCTCTTTTATATCTTTCCCCTCTCACCCTAAACCTATGCTCTCTAGTTCTTGACACCCCGACTCCAGGGAAAAGACTTTGTCTATTTATCCTATCCATGCCCCTCATAATTTTTTAAACCTCTATAAGGTCACCCCTCAGCCTCTGACACTCCAGGGAAAACAAACCTGGATTTCCACCTTTGTCCAGCAGAAAATGGGTGATTTCAATGTCAAGCAGGCATAGAGAAACACAAAAATGGAAAATAAATTAGATTTAAGAGAGATATCAAAGGGAAAGTAAAAATAAAAGTATATTTGAAATGAAACATTTTTTAAACTCTCCCTCGAAAATTTCAAAACCTGAAGGCAGGAGTCTCTTCATATATTTTATTTTCAATGTCAATGAAATTGATTGAAAGTAATTACTGCTAAGTAATTAATACTTATCACATTGTTAAAGAGGCCTTAAATTTGAAATGGCAAGACCTAACTTTCTGTGGTGAATGTAGTTTGTATCAACTGCATACACATAGAAATTTCATGTCATTCAATGCATTTCAATTGACAGGCAGAGAGTGCAATTCTATTTTCATGAAGCTGACAACATAACAGAGACAACAACTTCTCAATATGCAAATTTAACTGTGCATCCAGTCTTTGTTTGACATTGTTATTGTTACAAAGTCGAAAGAGTGCATGCTCACTTTAAGATAGAAAGTGGTTTCTGAATTTTAAAGTAAATTTAAAGTACAGCCACAACTGTCAGAATACAGACCAGGTAAGCGACAGGCTGTTCCAAAATAAGTACACGTAGCCAGGTGTACTTACAATAAGGTTGTTTAATGAATACCTGAGTTTTGGTTTCTGTTAGGACAACAAATCAAATTTAACCAATTAATTTAAAACATGCCCAGGATACTAAAACCCAATTGAGTTTGAATTTACTGTATTGACAACATTAGACCAATGAGAGGGAATAATGTTGGGGGTATAAAAACGCAGGCATTTTGAAAACTGGTCAGAACGACTGCAGTAGAGCCAAAGAGCAAATGTGATTTGAAGAAATAAATATCTTGCTCTCAAAGAAAAAAGGTACCTTTCCTGTAAAAGCAGTAAAATGTAGGAAGATGATCCAGGTAGAAGATAGCAGAATCGCAGGACCGGAAGGAAGACCAGAAGGAAAACAGCATAAGAGGCTGTCTGGACTTTGAGAAATTAAGTTAGTGTAATGTTTAATAATTGTGTTATTGGAACAGCATATTAATAGAATTGTGCTCAGCTAAGGGGTAGTGGTTAGGGGAAAGAGTGTTCAGTTTGTTAATAGTTTTGGTTAGTGTTCCCTGCTAGGATTAAATAAATAAATTGTTACATTTTATTTATACAAGGAAAATCAGGGATCTTCTTTCATTCACACATTTTTAACAGATTAAGGGGCGAGGCGAGCTTTTCTGGGTGTTTGTTTTTAATTAGCAGAGGGATTTGTCCTCTGTGTTGTAACACTATACTGCCCATGTATAAATAATAGTTACACCACCAGTTGGAACTTGCCATGAGCAGCAAAGAAAGGGCACTTACTGCTGACCTCAGAGCTAAGGACCTCCATACAAGAGATCTCCTTCATGCTAATGTAAATTTGGTGCTAAGTCCAGACAAACAGCAGCAGGGATATTAGCAAGTACGGTAAGTCGTCAATCACAGTGAGGACAGACAGAAAATCAAGACTTGTACTTAAAATCCTTCTCTTCATCTTTAAATTTTCAAGTAGTGAAATAAATGATTAAGGGAGCAGATAACTGCAGATGCTGGAATCAGTATCGAAAAAAACAACTGCTGGGGATCACAGCGGGTCTGACAGCATCCACGGAGAGAGAGCAAAGTAACATTTTGAGTCTCACTGACTTTTCATCAGAGTGAAGTGAAGTGTGGAGGGGCAGTTGTGGTGCGGTGGGGTGCAAAGTGCTGGAGAGAAAAGAAGCAGATAGTTCAGATTAAGTGATTGGAATGTGAGAATGGCAGAAGAATGTTTTGTCTAGGGGAGAGAGAGAGAGGACACGATGACAGAGAATGTAACAAGCAAAGATAAAAGAAAGGGAAGGAATGGGAGTTGGACCACAATTTGAAGGCTCAACATTAAGCCCAGACGGCTGTAAAGTGCCAAGTCTGAAGATGAGATGTTATTCCTCCAGTTTGTGCTGGGATTCACTGGAACACTGCAGCGTGCTGAGGACAGACATGTGGGCATGCGAGCCGGACACTGTGAAAATAACCAGCAACAGGAAGGTCAGGGTCATGCTTGTGCACAGACCAGAGGAGTTGTGCAAAGCGGTCATCCCAGTCTGCTTTTCATTTCTCCAATGTAGAGTAGTTGGTGCAGCGAATACAATACACGCGATTGGAGGAGGTACAGATGAAATGTTGCTTCACCTGGAAAGAGTGGTTAGGCCCTTGGATGGTGAACAGGGGGGTGGTGAAGGGACAGGTGTTGCACCTTCTTCGGTTGTATGGATTATAATTGGATTAAATTAGAACAAAAGACCCAAATTATTGTTATAAGGATATAATCAAGGGATAATGCTGAGGACTGCTTTAAGCCCAACTATCCAAAAAGATGATGCCGTACAGAGTCAGGCCTGAAAACAACTTCAGATCTTGAAGGAGTAAGACTGAATATCAAGGTCTAGATTTCTGTAATGATGTCTGTCATACCAATATAATTTGTACTACATCTTGTTTAAGGCAAGCGCCTCTTCTTGTTAGACTATCAAGTGGTTTTCTTCAACCAGATGAGATCAAGAAGACCCTGTAGATCCCTATCCAGAAAGACAATGGTAGCAGTAGACCTACCATAAGACCATAAGATAGAGGAGCACAAGTTAGGTCATTCAACTCATCGAGCCTGCTCTGCCATTCAATCATGGCTGATAGTTTTCTCACCCTATTCTCCTACTTTCTCCCTGTAACCCATGATCTCCATGACAATCAAGAACCTATCTATCTGTCTTAAATACACTCAATGACCTGGCCTCCAGGTGGCAACGAATTCCATCGATTCACCACTCTCTGACTGAAGTTTCTCTTTATCACCATTCTAAATGTTCTTCCCTTTACCCTAAGGCTGTGCCCTCGAGTCCTTAGTCTTTCCTACCAATGGAAACATCTTCCCAACATCCACTCTGTCTAGACCATTCAATATTCTATATGTTTCAATTAGATCCCCCCTCAACCTTTTAAACTCCATCAAGTATAAACCCAGAGTCCTCAAGCATTCCCATTATATTAAGCTTTTCATTCCTGGGACCATTCTTGTGAACCTCCTCAGAACCTGCTTCAGTGCCAATACATCCTTCCTGAGGTATGGGGCCTGAAACTGCACCAAATGTGGTCTGACCAGAGTCTCACAGAACCTCAGAATTACATCCCTGCTTTTATATTCAAGTACTCTCAAAATAAATGCCATCATTGCATTTGCCTTCCTAACCATTGATTGAACCTGCAAGTTTACCTTGAGAGAATCCTGGCCTAGAACTTCCAAGTCTCTTTGCACTTCAAACTTCCTAATTTTCTCCCCATTTAGAAAGTAGTCCATGCTTCCATTCTTCCTACCAAGGTACATGATCTCACACTTTCCCATTTCATATTCCATCTGCCACTTCTTTGCCCACTCACCTAACCTGTCCAAATCCATCTGCAGCCTCTCTGCCTCCTCAATGCTACCTGTGCCTCTAACTATCTTGGCATTGTCTGCAAACTTAGCCAGAGTGCCCTCAGTTCCTTCATCTAGATTGTTAATATACAAAGTGAAACGTTGTGGTCCCAGCACCGAGCCTTGCAGAACACCATTGGTCTCTGGCTGCCATCCTGAGAAGGACACTTTTATCCCATTCTCTGCTTCCTGCCAGACAGCCAAGCTTCTATCCATGTTAGCATCTCACCTCTAACACAATGGGCATTATCTTACTCAACAGCCTCTTGTGCGGCATCTCGTCAAAAGACTTCTTGAAGTCCAGGTAGATAACATCCATTGGCTTTCCTTGGTCTAACCTGCTCATTACTTCCTCAAAGAATTCTAGCAGATTTGAGAGGCATGACCTCCCTTTGATGAAACCATGCTGACTTTGCCTTATTTTACTATACACTTCCAAGCATTCAGAAATCTCATCCTTCACAATGAATTCCAGGATTTCACCCAAAACCAAGGTTAGGCTAATTGGTCTATAATTTTCTGTCTTTTGCTTTACTCCCTTTTTAAACAGAGGTGTCACGTTTGCGATATACCTGTCCTCTGGGACCCTGCTTGACACTAACGATTCCTGAAAGCTCATCACTAATGCCTCCAATATCTCTTCAGCTATCTCCCTTAGAACTCTGGGGTATAGTCCATCTGGTCCAGGTGATTTATCCACCTTCAGGCCATTCAGTTTTTCTAGCACCTTCTCCTTGATGATGGCCACCATACTCAGCCCTGCCACTCACTCTCTTGAATTTTTGGGAAATTCCTCATGTCTTCCACTGTGAAGACTGACGTGAAGTAACTATTCAGTTCCTCAACCATTTCCTTGTTCCCGCTACTATCTCTCCAGCATCATTTTCCAGCAGCCCAATATTCACTTGTGCCTCTCTTTTGCCCATTATATATCTAAAGAAACTCTTACAGCCTCCCATTATATTACTGGCTAGTTTATCCTCATATTTAATCTTCTCCCTCCTTATTTCTATTTTTGTTGCCCTTGCTGTTCTTTGTAAGTTTCCCAATCCTCTGGTTTCCTACTGCCCTTCGCCACATTATATGTTTTTTCTTTTGCTTTTATGCTATCCCTGACTTCTCTGGACAGCCATGGTTGTTTCATCCTCCCTGTACCATTGTCTTTTTCCTCGGGATGAATCTCTGCTGTGTCTCCTGAATTACTCCCAGAAACTCCTGCCATTGCTGTTCCACTGTCTTTCCTTCTAGGCTCCTCTGCCAGTCAATTCTACCCAGCTCCTCCCTCATGCCTCTATAGTTTCCTTTATTCAGCCATAATACCGTTACCTCTGACTCTATTTTCTCCATCTCAAATTGCAGAGTAAATTCAATCATTTTATGATCACTGCCTCCTGAGGTTTCCTTCACCTTAAGTCCCCTTATCAAGTCTGCCTCATTGCACAACACTAAATAGAGTATTGCCTGTTCCCGAGTGGGCTCCACAACAAGCTGCTCCAAAAAGCCACCTCTTGACATTCCACAAATTCCTTTTCTTGCAATCCACGATCAATCTGATTTTCCCAGTCCACCCACATAATTAAATCCCCCACGGTCACTGCAACTTTACCTTACCAGATGGAATTTGCACTGTGATCAGCTGTGGGGAGGATTCATCTTACAGTACAGGTATATTTGAAATAGAAATTTAAAATGAAATTTTGTCAGAGATCTGACATTCCAGTAATATAAAATCAGCACTTTAAGGCCAGGGCACTGTTGAAAAGGCGGAAAAATGGAAACTTTTGTCGATTTACTGACTTCTTCAGGATTGCACTCAGGGCTTCCCAAAAGCACACCCAGTGCAGACACAGAGAATAACTGACAGAATTTTCACATTATTCTGACATGTATAGCTCCTAAATTTGCAGGCAATTTCACTGAAGTAATGATCGTGAGCACTAAAGTTTCATTAAGTTGACCACTACGAGATCTGCGGCTATGTTTCATGCAACGTGGAATGCGCAGTCCTTTCTTGAAACCTACATTATTAATGGTACATCTATATCATCTAGACCCTTAAGTGGGATCGAAGGGGAGTTATAAAGCAAGTATCTCAGCACATCCCGTATGGCCCTCCACACCATTTATCTGCCTTTGATGTTTTATAGTCCCTCATCGATGACCACACCAATCCCCACTGTTGGATTTTTGCTGTTAAGACTCACAAAGTGGTACAGGTTGTTTAACAGATTGACATACTTACGTTCAATTAGACAGCAAAAGATTGCAGAGATTTACAAGGGTTTTACTGTAAGTCTATACTGAAACATAAACACCCTGCTTTCTCCTTTTAGGCACCCTTTCCCTATCCAGAAACCAACACTACAATGGAGAAGGACCCAGCTCTTTTCTTCTATATTTTAGACACCCACTTCCAATTTTCATAATCACGGAGATGTATAGCACAGAAACAGACCCTTCAGTTCAACTCCTCCATGCCGACCAGATATCTTAATCTAATCTAGTCCCATCTGCCAGCATTTGGTCCATATCCCTCAAAACCCTTTCCATTTATATAACCATTTAAATGCTTTGTAAATGTTTTAATTGTACTAACCTCCACCACTTCCATTGGCAGCTCATTTCATACACGCACCACCCTTTGTGTGAAAAAGTTGTCCCTTATATCCCTTTTATATCTTTCCCCACTCACCCTAAACCTATGCCCTCAAGTTCTGGACTCCCCCACTCCAAAAGAAAAAACCTTGTCTATTTATCCTATCCATGCCCCTCATGATTTTATAAACCTCTATGAGGTCACCACTCAGCCTCCAACGCTCCAGGGAAAACAGCCCCAGCCTATTCAGCCTCTCCCTATAGCTCAAAACCTCCAACTCTGGCAACACCCTCATAAATCTTTTCTGAACCCTTTCAGGTTCCACCACATCTTCCCTATAAGAGGAGACCAGAATTGCACACAATATTTCAAAAGTGGCCTAACCAATATCCTATACAGCCACAACATAATCTCCTATATCCTATACTCAATGCTCTGACCGATAAAGTAAAGCATACTATACACCTTCTTCACTAACCTATCTACCTGAGACTTCACCCTCAAGGAACTATGAACTTACCCTCCAAGGTCTCTTTGTTCAGCAAATCCCCAGAACCAAGTGTATGAGTCCTGCCCTGATTTGCCTTTCCAAAATGCAGAACCTTGTTTTTCTACATTAAACTCCATCTGCCACTCCTCAGCTCATTGGCCCATCTCATCAAGATCCTGTTGTACTTTAGGGTACCTTTCTTCACTGTCCACTATACCTCCAATTTTGATATCATTTGCAAACTTACTAACTATACCTCCTATGTCCACATCCAATTCCTTTATATAAATGACGAAAAGTAGAGGGGCCAGCACCGATCCTTGTGGCACACCACTGGTCACAGGTTTCCAGTCTGAAAAACAACCCTCCACCCTCCTGAACCCTCTGTCTTCCACCTTCAAGCCAGTTCTATATCCAGATGGCTAGTTCTCCCTGTATTCCATGATATCTAACCTTGCTAACCAATCTATCATGAGGAACCTTATGAAAAGCCTTACTGAAGTCCATATAGATCACATCCGCCGCTCTGCCCTCATCAATCCTCTTCGTCAGTTCTTCAAAAAACTTAATTACCAAATTATAAACAATACTCACTGGGACACTGCTACAAGAACAAACAAACAAGGTGGAGAAAACAGGGAGGAACAAAATGGTGTGGGAGGGAGACATATTTCACACCAGGCCAGGCAGTACCCACTTCTCTCTGCTTTGAGAGTGTTAGTGCGCACCGTATGCACTATCTCCCAGGATATTTGGGCACAATCGTAGTTGCAGAAGAGAGGCAGGCAGTCAGGAGTTACAGCTCCCTCCATTGCCCGCTATGCCACATGAGACAACCAGTTCTCTTTTTTGAAAACTCACCACCGAGTCATCCAATTAAACAGCTAAACAATTAACAGCTAGTAAGTACTATCAACGTAAGTCACCCACTAAACAAACAATTCACAATACTGTCCAAGACAGGCAGGGCAACAATAAACAAAAGTGAGGGAAGGGTAGGGATCAAATTAGATTAGAGTTGGAGGAGGAAATAGTGTAAAGCAGTCCCTCTCTCTGAACGCCTTAAGGATGTGGGTGGACACCGTGTGCTCCCTTAGCGTATCTGGGCACGCAGTTGGAATCATAAAATCTCTATATAGTGTGGAAACAGGCCATATTGATCCTCCAAAGGATATCCCACCCAGACCCACACTACCCCCTTACTGTGGCTAATCCATCTATCTGCACATCTCTGGACAATTTATTACAACCAATCCACCTTACCTGCACAACCTTGGACTGTGGGAGGAAACTCAGGCAGAATGAGTAAACTCCACACAGATAGTCACCCAAGGCCAGGCTTGAACCCAGGTCCCTGAAGCTGTGAGGAAGCAGTGTTAACTACTTTGCCACTGTGACACCCATTGGGAACTATGACCCCTCACTGCCTGGACGTGCTGATGTAAACTTTAGTTGAAACTTTATTGCTGGAACAGCACAGCAGGTCAGGCAGCATCCAGGGAACTACTTTGCCACTGTGACACCCATTGGGAACTATGACCCCTCACTGCCTGGACGTGCTGATGTAAACTTTAGCCAAGCTCAGCAGCAGAACTACGAGGAGGTGCTCCGAACTGTTGGTGCCCATCCAGATCAGGAGCCCAAACAGGGTAATACAAGATGGAGGACGGGAAAAATTTCTGGCTGTAACAGGTGCTCCTTTTTGAGGTATTTTAGGTGCTGGAGGTGATTCCCTAGAATTCCAGGAGTAGCAATTACTGTTTTATATGCTGTTGCATTGTTTTGGAATTTTGAAAACAGCAGTTTTAAAAGGGAGAGAAATGTACAAAGGAAGCATATGGTGAAGTCAGTGCAGGAGAGAGAGAGAGAGAGAGAGAGAGAGAGAGAGAGAGAGAGAGAAAGAAAGAAACTGACAGGGCAGTGAACCTGCACAGTTACTGCCTTTGCTGTTTGAGATGGAAGGGTTTGGAGGGCCAGATGCTGGCAGGTAGGACTAGATTGAGTTGGGATACGTGGTCGGCATGGATGAGGTGGATTGAAGGGTCTTCTTCCGTACACCTCTATGACTCTATATATGGGGCTGGGGTGCAAGCAAAAGAATGACGCAAGGTTTCTGAGATAATTAGACAGCAGGTGCTATCCCCCACAACCAACATGCGCACAGTCCATGGACACTACATCACTGCAAGATAACCAACTGGTAATCAGCTCATTTTTTAAAAAATAAATTCAACCTGCATAGGCATGTCTCGAGTAGATAGGATTTGAACCCAGGACTCCTGGTCTAGAGGTAGGGACACTACCACTGCACCACAAAGGCCATCTGGTCAGAGTGGCTTTAACTGGAGTCAATAGTAATTGAGGAGAAAGCTGTGCATTGATTGAAATCAGACCCAGTACAAAGGGAGATGGATGTGGTTATTAGGAGTCAGTTATTGCTTCTCTGGGATATCTCTGCAAGAGGTGCTCAGGGGAGACCTTTTTTAAACAGATCTGTTCAGAGATGTCATTATATACCGCTGGAGCAGGTAAGACTTGAATGCAGGTTTTCTGGTTCACAGATAGGGGTATACGCCATGCCACAAGATCCCTATGAAAAATTAATTTTGAGTTTGAATTTACTGTTCAGAAATGTTAATACAAAGTCCACTGAGCATCACCTGCTCTCAATCAACTTTGAAACTGTTCTTGTTGACCATTAAAGGGGTCTGCCCATCGAACACTGATACAAGAGACATAGGACAGCTGTACTTATGAGCTGATATATATAGTTTTTCTCTTAATTGTTTAAACAAATAATGGACATCATGGTGGTTCAGTTAGCACTGCCACCACACAGTGCCAGTGTCTTGGGTTCAATTCTCATCTTGGGTGACTGTGTGGAGTTTACGCGTGTTCTCCCTGTCTCCCTTTCCTCCAGGTATTCTGGTTTCCCCCTACATGCAGAGGGTGGGTGCATGTATGGAATGAGCTGCCAGAGAAAGTGGTGGAGGCTGGTGCAATTACAGCATCTGGATAGGTATATGAATAGGAAGGGTTTGGGGGGATATGGGCCAGGTGCTGGCAGGAAGGACTAGATTGGTTGGGATATCTGGTCGGCATGGATGAGTTGGACCGAAGGGTTTGTTTCCGTGCTGTACATCTCTATGGCTCTAATTCAAAGATGTGCAGTTAAAGTGGCTTGGCCATAAAAAACATAACTCGGAGGAGTAGGCCGTCTGGCCCTTCGAGCCTTCTCTGCCATTCAATATGACCTTTGGTGATCTTTTCATGGCCTCAGCTCCATTTACCCACCCTCTCTCCATAACCCTTAATTCCTTTACTATTCAAAGAAGTATCTATCTTAGCTTTAAAAATATTTACTGAGGAAGACTCAGCTACTTCAATGGATAGGGAATTCCATAGATTCACAACCCTCTGGGTGAAGAAATTCCAACTCATTTCAGTCTTAAATGTGCTCCCCCTAATTTTGAGGCCATGTCTTCTTGTCTTAGTATCACTCGCCAGTGGAAACATTCTCTCTACTTCCAGCTTATTTTTTCCTTTCTTAATTTTAAACGTTTTCATAAGATCCTCCCCTCATTCTTCTGAATCCCAGTGAATATAATCTCAGTCTACTCAGTCTCTCCTCATAACTCCCAACTCCCTCAACTCCAGAATCAACCTAGTGAACCTCCTCTGCACCCCCTCCTGTGCCAGTACATCCTTTCTCAAGAAGACCAAACACTGCATGCAGTATTCCGGGTGTGACCTCACCAGCACCCTGTACAGCTGCAATTTAACCTCCCTGCTTTTAAACTCAATCCCTTTAGCAATGAAGGACAAAATTCCATTTGCCTTAATTATCTGTTGCACCTGCAAACCAACCTTCGGTGATTCATGTACAAGGACATCCAGATCCTGGATGCTGAAAAGTTTTTTACTTCAAGTAATAGATCTTTTTCCTGTTACTCCTACCAAAATGGATGACTTCACATTTATTAACATTGTAAACCATCTGCCAGACCTTTGCCCACTCACTTCAACTATCTATGTTCCTCTGCAAAGTTCCATAGTCCTCTGCACATTTTTCTCTGCCACCGTGGGCGGCACGGTGGCACAGTGGTTAGCACTGCTGCCTCGCAGCGCCAGAGACCCCAGTCCAAAGATGTGCAGGTCAGGTGAATTGGCCATGCTAAATTGTCCATAGTGTTAGGTAAGGGTTAAATGTAAGGGTATGGGTGGTTTGCGCTTCGGCGGGTCGGTGTGGACTTGTTGGGCCGAAGGGCCTGTTTCCACACTGTAAAGTAATCTAATCTAATCTAATCATCTTGGTGTCATCTGCAAACTTTAACACACTACATGTGATCCCCAATTATGTAAATAGTCATCAACATAAATTGTGAATAATTGTGGTCCTAACACTGAACCCTGAGGCACCTCACTAGTCACTGATAACCAACCAGAAAAGCACCAATTTATTCCCACTCTTTGCTTCCTGTTGGTTAACTAACTCTCTATCCATGCTAATATGTTGCTCATAACGCCTTGCATCTTTATCATATGTAGCATCCTTTTGTGTGGCACCTTGTCGAATGCCTTTTGGACTTCTAGATACATGACATCTACAGGGTCCCCATTGTCCACCATGTTTGTAATGTTTTCATAGAATTCCAAAAGATTAATTAAGCATGACCCATCCTTCAAGAACCCATGCTGCGTCTGCCCAACTGAACAATTTCTATCTCGATGTCATGCTATTTCTTCCTTGATAATAGACTCAAGCATTTTCCCCACTCTAGAAGTTAGGTTAACTGGTCTATAGTTCCCCATCTTTTGTCTACCTCCTCTTTTAAACAGTGGCATCACATTTTCTGTTTTCCAATCTGCTGGAACTACCCCATAGTTCATGATAAATTTCCCTGTAGTTTTTAGAAATATGTAATTATGGAGATGGGAGTAGGGGGGCAGGGCAGATATAGTGGGGTAGATCACTGTTTGGAGTGTCAGTGCAGATTCCATGGACTGACTGGCATCTACCTGCACTGTAGACTCTAAATGTACAGAATAGGTTCAGCAACCTCACATAATCTCTACATTAAAATCCATAACATTGGCTTTAACAAAGCAGGTTGACTGATTCCACTAAGACAATGTGAGGACTGCAGATGCTGGAGATCAAAAAGTGTGGCGGTGGAAGAGCAGAGTAGGTCAGGCAGCATTCGAGGAACATTCCTGATGAAGGCCTTATGCGCAAAATGTTGACTCTCCTGCTCCTCAGATGCTGCCTGACCTGCTGCGCTTTTCCAATGCCACATTTTTCAACTCTGATTCCACTAAGTAAAAGTGAGGATTTCTTTCGACAAGAGTCGTACTTTGACTTTTAAAAAAAAAAGTTTTACAACTTAAATTTGCCGTGCAATTGATGTATTTGCAGAATCACAGAAACAATGGCCACATTATCGCCAATTCCTCATTATCTTTCGGTATAATGTAAATCCAAAGACTGGGAAATAGAGGAGACCGTTTAGCAGTGACATCAGTATATTCTGTGGACTGACTAAGTTAGTCCAACAGAACTCATCATTTTTAAACGGAAATCAGGCATCAAAATCACATAAACACAATTCAATGTATAAATCCAGTGACTGTAATATGCCTTCTTGGTATCAGATTAATCAGTGAACAGCATGGAATTGTTATACATAGCTCATGGATACAGAGAAAACCTGCCAGAGAAAAATTAGTGTTTTCATGAGAATTTCCAATAGCCTTTTCCAAGGGCAGCAAGTATCACCTATTGCCAAACAATCTCTCTAGCACTGAAAATTAATTTTGAAGTATGGAATCATATTTCTTTGAATTTTAATTAGTGATTAGTGTTTTAATCTATGAAGTAAGAATTTCTTTCCTGAACAGAATTTCTGCACCTAACCTAATATTGACTTCTCTATTTCAATCCAATTACTTAAGGAGGTAAATAGTGTTTGCCCTGTGCATTGAGGTGTCAAATGCCTTCGTGCCACATTTCCCCAACAGTTGGTTGACAAAACCATCCAATGAAAAAGTCCATTGAAAAGCCTATGGCTAAATGCAAATTGAACTAATATTGGTCCCATTCATTCACAACAAACCCGAAAACCAAGCCCACTTGCTGTCAGAATTCAACCTTGCCATTATTCAGCTGAAAATGAGGCTGCGTGTATCTGGCCTGTCTATTAAAGGACCAAAGGTCTTATTGCTGTAAATTATGATATCCTGAGTTCAAGCTGAGGTTAATTGCTATCAAACACATTGAGGATGTTACGAGGGGATTTTGTATTATTTGCAAAGTTCTCTGAAATCAGCAGGAAATCAGTATTCATTTCTAACATATATACGTAATTGAGTGCCACAGATGTACCTATTGTAACAAGTTTAACAATGCACACATATTTCTTATTTTAAACCAAAAGGCATTGAATGCAGAATTTTATTCATAACATTGTTTTACAATTTAATGTACATTTTGTGCTCAGTTAGCTTTTTTTGTCAATGATACTACCATTTCAAAGCCTGAAACATGTAGCATCAACAAGTCTATTCTTCATATCAGTTAAATATAAAAGGGCCCCCGCATAAAACAGAATTAAGGAAACATTCTTTTTTCTTGGAGTCTTTCAATCTCCTTCCTCAAAAGGTGGTGGATGCAGAAACTTGAAATATATTTAAGGCAGAGGTAGATAGATTCCTGATTACCCAGAGGATGAAAACATTATCAGGGATGTGCGGGAATGTAGAGCTGAGGCTAAAATCAGATCAACTATCATCTCATTGAGTGCTGGAGCAGACTCAAAGGGGTGAGAGGCCTGCTGTTGTTTCTTGTTTGTAAAATGTTAAGCGGTGGTCCGAAGTAAACCCACCACCTTCAAATTGCAGTGATATAATTCATGTTTGGACTATTTCTCATCAGCAGTATGTTGACTGTCTTTTAAATTATGATTTACAGACAGAAAAGCTGATTTTAATGCCACTTTCATACCACTTTGTCAAAGACCACAGCAGATGATGTGAAAGTAGCACCAAATATGTAGATAATTAGGATGCGTTCTGGGGAAGGTGGGACCTGTACAAGAAGGACGGATTGCATCTGAACTGGAAGGAGACCAATGTCCTGGGTGGAAGGTTTGCTCGAGTAGTTCAAGAGGGTTTAAACTAGTATGGCAGGGGGTGGGAACCTGAGCTGTATACCAGAGGTGAGAGTTGATGCAGATGAGGCAATAGCAAAAGGTAGACCAGCTAGTGGGAAGGATTTTCCTGGGAAGGAACCAAGGGATCAGTTAAAGTGTGTTGGCTTTAACGCAAGGAGTATCAGGAATAAAAGTGATGAACTTAGAGCATGGATCAGTACCTGGTGCTATGATGTTGTGGCCATAACAGAGACATGGGTTTCTCAGGGGTAGGAAGGGTTGCTGGATGTTCCAGGGTTTAGAGCATTTAAAAAGAATAGGGAGGGGGGAGAAAGAGGAGGGGTGTAGCACTACTAATCAGAGAGGGTATCACAGATACAGAAGCTTCCATTGT
>NC_057733.1:23862766-23936158 GCF_004010195.1 Chiloscyllium plagiosum
AATTTGAAAGCTGGGTACAGGATTAAGGATAGGATTCTTGGCAGTGTGGAGGAACTGAGGGATCTTTGTGTGCAGGTACATAGATCCCTTAAAATGGCCACCCAAGTGGACAGGGTTGTTAAGAAAGCATATGGTGTTTTGGCTTTCATTAACAGGGGGATTGAGTTTAAGAGTCGTGAGATCTTGTTGCAGCTCTATAAAACTTTGGTTAGACCGCACTTAGAATACTGCGTCCAGTTTTGGTCGCCCTATTATAGGAAAGATGTGGGTGCTTTGGAGAGGGTTCAGAGGAGGTTTACCAGGATGCTGCCTGGACTGGAGGGCTTACCTTATGAAGAGAGGTTGACTGAGCTCGGACTTTTTTCATTGGAAAAAAGGAGGAGGAGAGGGGACCTATTAGAGGTATACAAGATTACAAGAGGCATAGATAGAGTCGATAGTCAGAGACTATTTCCCAGGGCAGAAATGGCTAACATGAGGGGTCATAGTTTTAAGCTGGTTGGAGGAAAGTATAGAGGGGATGTCAGAGGTGGGTTCTTTACACAGAGAGTTGTGAGAGCATCGAATGCGTTGCCAGCAGCAGTTGTGGAAGCAAGGTCATTGGGGACATTTAAGAGACTGCTGGACATGCATATGGTCACAGAAATTTGAGGGTGCATACATGAGGATCAATGGTCAGCACAACATCGTGGGATGAAGGGCTTGTTCTGTGCTGTACTGTTCTATGTTCTATGTTCTAAATCAACTTTTCTCTCTGTAAATTATAATGCAATTCATACGAGTTGGACCTTGACTAGATATTCTTTTATCATAGCTGGTCTATTTGAAGATCTTGAAAGAATATATACACTTACTCCTTAATGAAAACAATTATATTTGAATTAGGGAAGCAAAAGGTCTGTCAAGGTACACAGGCAAATAAACAAGTTACATTAGGTTTCTCCTTTACTTTATATTGAATATGAACTCATTTTAAAATAATAAGTACAACAGCAATTTAACAGACAACATTCTATTTTTGTCAGAGAAAAACAGATTTGTTATAATTCACTAAATCTGTTATGGGTTTTATAATATACCAGCATAATAAATACAGTGCCCTGGCTTCAGCACATCCTTAACCCTATTACAGTTACTATACAATAAATAGGTATTCAGACAAAATACCAAATTGGGACTAAAACTTGTCGATTGTGTGGGGTTTTAGACATTATTTCCAGTTGATAGCTTTTATCTAAAAAAATAGTGTTACCACATCTTCACTTCATCATTCAATTATATTTTTAAAGTCTTTTAAAAAGTCTTATGGTAGTAAATACTGACTCTTCCACACTACACCGAAAAAAAAGAAATCTGAAAGGCAAATCAAACCTCAGGCTTCATCCATTGTTACTCAACGTGTAACATTGTGCATTCTCAGTGCATGTTATAAATGAAAAAGTAAACATAAACCAATTTATCTATTCAGCTGTCCTGAAGTTTTCAAAAATAGATTAATTCTCCATCAAGTCTACAGTTTCTCATATCTAAAATTCCAGATGAAACAACAATATGGTATTATAATCAATAACCTTGGTTAAGAGACAAAAATATTGGCCTGGCTTGACCTTTTCAGATCACTGCCCAGTCACGTCAGTCCACTGAAAGCACTTTGTCATACCTCAACAGGGTAGCACAGTGTTAATCAAGACCCACTCCCAGTGTATCCATAAAAGGTATAGATTTTATTTAAGTCTGCTAAATTCTCCAATTTACCTGCCTTTTCAGAAAGCAAGGATCAGGATTTTGTACTTAACAAGATTTAACTAATTTATTACAAATAGATAGGTTTTTAGTTACAGGTGAACAACTATAAACGGTTGACATCTAACTCTACCAAACAAAACTCCACGCCTACGAACACCCTCACTCACACACACCCCCACGCAAAACTTGACAGATTGAAAATATGTGGGAAAATATAGATTATGCACATTGACAGGAAGACTAGAAGAGCTGAATGTTATTTGAACGGGGAAAGCTTGCAGGAAGCTACAACTAAGATGGACCTGGGAGTCCCCTTAAATGAATCTCAAAAAGCTAACATTCACGTTCAGGCAGTGATAAGAGGGAATGGAGTATAAAAAAAGGGAGGTCTTGCTAAAACTACATAAGACACTGGTCAGATCACATCTGGAATACAATGAATTTTTGGTCTACTTACTTAAGGAATGATATACTGGCATTGGAGGCTCTCCAGAAAAGGTTCAATTGATAGCTTCTTGGCATGGAGGGAGTTCATGAAGAGACATTGAGTAGGTTGGACGTGTACTCAGAGTCTTGGTCATCTCGTCACACAGCACAGAAACAGATCCTTTGGTTTAACTCATCCACCCCAACCAGACATCTCAATCTGACCTAGTCCCATTTGCCAGCATTTGGTCCAAATCCCTCTAAACTCTTCCTATTCACATACCCATCCAGATGCCTTTTAAATGCTGTAATTGTACCCACTTCAACCAGTTCCTCTGGCAGTTCATTCCATCCACATACAATCTTCTGCATGAAAAAGTTACCCCATAGGTCCTTTTTAAATCTTTCCCTTCTCATCTTAAACCTATACCCTCTAGGTTTGGACTCCCCTACCCTCAGAAAAAGACTTTGGCTATTCATCCTATCCATGCCCACCATGATTTTATTAACCTCTGTAGGGTGACCCCTCAGCCTCTGATGCTCCAGGGAAAAATAGCCCCAGCCTATTCAGCCTCTCCCTGTAACTCAAACCTTCCAGTTTCAGCAACATCCTTGTAAATCTTTTCTGCACCCTCTCAAGCTTAACAACATTCTTCCTACAGAAGGACGAACAGACCTGTATGCAATATCCCAAAGTGGCCTCACCAGTATCTGGTACAAACACAACCAGACATCCCAACTCCTACACGCAATGTCCTGATCAATAAAGACAGGTGCGTCAAATTTGTTTTTCACCACCCTATATTCCTGTGATTCCATCTTCAAGGAATTATGCACCTGCACCCCTAGGTCTCTTTTGTTCGGCAAAACTTCCCACGGCCCTGATATGAACTGCATTGGAGTTTAGAAGAACGAGAAAGGGCATCATTGAAACAGAAGATTCTTAGGGTGCTTCACAGGGTAGATTGGGAGATGTTGTTTCCCCTTGTGGGAAAGACTCACAACAGGTGACATTATCTCAGAGTGAGGGGGCACCCAGTTAAGACTGAGATGAGGAGGACCGTTTTTCCTCAGAAGGTAGTGAATCTGTGGTAGTCTTTACCGCAGAAGGTTGTTGAGGCTAGGTGGACGCTATATTCAATGCTGTGTGACAAATTTTTAATTGGTGAGGAGTTAAGGGTAATGGTGAAAAGGCAGGGAAGTGGAGTTGTGGTTTATCAAATCATACACTGAGTGATGGAGCAGACTCCATGAAACGGAATGGTTTACTTCTCCTCCTGAATCTTATGGTCTATGGTCATCACTCCACAGACAAATCAGCTACATGTTGCTGGCAAAATCTTATTTTGTCCACATCCTGGTGTCAGTTAGCTTGCAACTAAACTGAGCCCAGAAGGAGAACAAACACATGTGTGGACAGCGCTTAAAGGAAGTGCTGATTACTTGTTCTTAAAAAGTGCTGCAAACCCATCCATGATCATTGCTTTTTAAAACAGTCCTCTGCCTATTTCAGTCAAAATTACATAGAAATAAAAAAAAATGGTGTTTACTTGTGCATCCATTGTGTGAGCTTTGAAAATTAGTAAAGAGCCAGAAATAATGTCAGGAAATGCTTTTTTAAAAATGAGGTTTGTGGCCAGAATCCATAATGCATTGCTCAATGGAGTCATGGAGACTCTGAATTGGTAGCTCTCGAAGGTGAACAGACTAAACACTTGAAATGTAAGTTGCAGGAAGATTGAGAAGAAGTCTGGGATGGAGACTAATTAGGTTCCTCTTCAAAGCAAATGGTACAGGCTCAGAAGGCAAAATGGTCTTCCCTTCAACACCATAGTTCTATGATAGAATCAAAGTGGACCATCACAAGCTCCTGGTTAAACAGCCTACCAACACCCATCGGTAAGATATATACAGGTATATGAAACAAGGTGTTGGAGACTGGCATCTTAACAACCATACCTTATTAAAAGGCCCAAATCTATAGCAGAGAACAAAGGAAGGAAATTAATTTGAAGGGAAATAATGCTGCAACTGCCAATACATTCCCGAGAAGCTACAAATGTAATGTGTGCAGCAAGTAAAGCCTCCCCTTGACAAAGACGTGTAACTGTAGAGACAGATAGATAACAGAGCTGTAACATTGAGAGATTATTTCATTTTTTATCCAGGTCAAAAAGATTTAGTAAATCTGCCAAAACAGAAGTGTTAAAGTAAATGTCTAAAAATAAATCTGTGTGTTGAGGGGTTTATTTAATCACAACTTCTCCTAAAGTGGATACCAGGGGAAAGCATAGTTTATCTGCAACCATTTGTCATTGTGGTGTTTTATACATTAACCAAAGGACAATTTTATTTTGGAATTTGTTGGAGGCTGTGGGTCCACAGACATTTCTGATGTGTACTTACTAAAATTTTCATCAGAGCTCCAGTTCATTATTCTGTCTGACGGTCTGCTATAGTATTGTGTGAGTGCTGTAATGTTGAGTCATGTCCTTTGGCCAAAATGTTAAGTAGAGATACGTAGCTGAACATTACAAATCCCACAACCTTTCTTCAAAATTAGTGCTCCTCAGATGTCCTGTACAGCATTGCTCCCTTAACAACCACCACAACACAAAGATGAATGATCTTTCACCTGGGTGTTCACAGATAAAGTGATTTTGGGGTAGGTGTGAACAACACAGAAGCACTCCAATATGTAATCTTTCATTTCTGTTGAAATACATAAACAGCATAATCATCCACACCACTGTTTTCACTCTTACTGAATTACTTGGTAAGGAAATATTTTTGTGTTTGAAATATAACATACATTCCAATTAATGGAAATCCCCAGCTTTCTTTAAAACTAACTATATGGCTTTGATTTAAAATTTGTCCACAACGCAGTGAATTAAATAAAATGGAGCTGATGATATTCTGGAAACTATCTTCCTGCTAAGGAGTATTAAAAAAAGGAATTGTACCAAATTCCTGGTGTGATACAAGCATCTCATTTCCCAAGTTCGGTTAACAACCATTCATTGTGCTGCACACCATGAGGCTGCTGCAGGCCTACTTTTGTCTGAACCTACAGAGCTGCTGTAATATCAATGGAAGCGTGGAAGAGAATCTCTATGCACTGCTGGGATCCAGCAACATTACCAATTAAATGGTTTGAAGGAAACTCCTAACTTACTCCCTCTTGCCTTCCCCATCCAACACAATGATACAAGGGTAAAACCTGCATTTGTATTTCGCCTTTCACAATTACCTGTACAGGATTTCTCAAAGAACATTACAGCCAATGAAGACTGGAGTCATTTTTGTAATGCGGGAAACACAACAGTCAATATTGCGGCAACACATTCCCATAGATGGCAGATTTACAGGCAGCACATTCCCATAAATGGCAAGATAATAATCTGATTTGGTTGGTACTGTGTACAAAGGCAAAGTGCCTCCTTTTCAAAACATTACTGCAGGACCTTTCTCATCCACCGAAGAGGAAAAGTGAATTTATATCTCATCAGAAAGGTGCCACCTCTGACAGTGCAACAGTCACTCAGTACTTAGCAAGAGTGCCAGCTTTTACAACTGCTCTCAAACCCGGAGAAGGACTTGAACGTATAGACTTCTGACTCAGAGATTAAACTTCTACCAACTGAACAACAATTAACATCCTCCCGTACTGGTTCCCAGCAGTGTTACAAGCCTTGGTTTACGCCTCAAAGGAATGAACTACTGGATGGAGTATTTTAGTCTTTGGAAGTTGTTGACCTTCAATTATTAAACTTTACTAACTCCTTATACTTTAGAATGTAGAAGTCGTACATCTGAATGCAGACTAAAGTTTATAAATGATTGTTAAGTATTCTTATCTTCCAGTATGTTCAATGAAAGTATGAAGTAAAAATTTGCTTAATATTTTTTAAACCATTGGCCCAGACCAATTTACGTGCGTTATTTTGTACCTGTCCTTGAACTTTTGAACAATTCATCATATAATCCTGAGCTAGTAATTTCACTGGTGTGCTTAAATACTTCACATACTCGTATAAAAGTAAATCACGTGTAAAAATTAACAAACAAGAGTTGAAACAGAATTGTAAAGTGAAAGCCTCTGATTTGCTTGCCTTAGTACAGGAACAATTTGAAGTAATGCCTGCTCATGCAGACAACTGCTCAGCTAGCTGACAGGTTTATGTGGCACAAACCAATCCTTAGAGGATGAATGTATCACTGTGGTCAAAATAAGTCAGAGACACAATTTAAAACATACCAGGATGATTGATTATATTGTTGAACTATTAAACTATTGCTGAGTTCTCCAAAATACCTCTGGAATAAGAATGAATGAATATTCACCTGAATAGGTTTTATTCTATCTGATTAAGCATCAAGTTATCCATACAGTTATGCTGTAAGGCAGAGGCGAGGGATGAGTTGTATTATCTCAAAGATATCAATCGAGAAATAGACAACGTTCTGGGCCTGGTTTTGAATGCTGCCATGGCAGATGGCACCTATAAAAATTGACAATTAAGGGGACGAAACGTCTGCAAACCAATTTCCCAGCTCGGTGAACATACCCACAACAACTGCAACTGACACCCAAGCTACAAATCTTTAAACAAACCTTGATTTGGAAATTAAGAGCCAATGATGACCATGATGCTGTTTTGATCATCAGAAAACCCATCTGGTTCACTAATGTCTCACAGAGGATGAAACTGCTGTCCTTACCTGATCTGACCTACATTTGAGTCCAATCTCTCAGCAATGAGGTTGACTCTCAAATGCCCTCTGAAATAGACCCTACTCAACCCTAAGAATCTTTAAAAAGTTTCAAAACAAAAATGAAACTGGACAGACAATCTGACATCAACCTAATCAGCAAAAACAAAACAGCATAAAATAGCCCTGTTGAACATATCTTACTAAAATCTGGGGCTAGTGCCAAAATTGGGAGAACTGTCTCACAGACAAGGCAAGAAGCAGCCTGATGTTGACTGTAATGTATGATTCCATGAGTTTCTCTATGTTCCAGACACCATCATCACTATCACCACCCCTGGATATGTCCTGTCCCACTGGCAGATCAGGACCAGCAGAAATGGCAGCACAGTGGTATATAGTTGGGAGGAGTGGCCTTTGGTGTCCTCAACATTGACTTTGGACCCCATGAAGTCTCATGGCACAAGGTCAAACAGGGGCAAGGAAACCTCCTGCTGATTATCACACTGTCTTCCCTCAGCTGTGGAGTCAGTACTCCAGTACTCCAAGCAAGACTTGGAAGAAGCACTGAGGGTGGCAAGGATGCAGAATGCACTCTGGTTCTTCATCAAGCAAGAGTGCATTGGCAGCAGTACTACTGATCAAGCTGGTCAGGTCCTAAAGGACATAGCTGCTAGACTGGGTCTGCAGCAGGTGGTGAGAGAATCAACAAGAGAGAAAAATATACATGACCTCATCCTCACCAATCAGCTGGCTGCAAGTGCATCTGATAGTATCAGTAAGGGTGATCACTGCACAGTCCTTGTGGTGAAGAAATTCTGTTTTCACAATGAGAATACTCTTCATTGCTTTATGTGTCACTATCACTGTGCTAAATGGGACAGACTTCAAACAGATCTAGTAACTCAAGACTGGGCGTCCATGAGGTGCTGTGACCCATCAACAGCGGTAGAATTGTATTCCAATACAATCTGTAAGTTCATGGCTCAGTATATCCCCCACTTGATCATACCAAGCGAGGGGTTCAACCCTGGTTCAATGAAGAGTTCAGGAGGGCATGCCAGGAGCAGCACCAGACATACCTGAAGATAAGGTGCCAACCTGGGGAAACTGCCAAACAGAACGACTTGTGTGCTAAACAGCATAAGCAGCAAGTGATAGACAGAGCTAAGCAATCTCACAACCAATGGATCAGATCTGAACTCGGTAATCCTGCCACACCCAGTCATGAGCCGTGGTAAACAATTAAACAACGCGTTGGCGGTGAAGACTGCACAAATATCCCCATCCTCAATGATGGAAGAGCCCTGGACATCAGTGCACGAGATCAGGCTGAAACATTCGCAGCAATTTTCAGCCAGAAGTGACAGGTGGATGATCCATCTCGGCCACCTCCAGTGGTCTCCAGCATCACAGAACCGGTCTTCAGTCGATTTGATTCACTTGAAGTTGAAAGCACTGGATAGTGCAAGGTTCTGGACCTGGCAATAGTACTGAAGATGTATGTTCCTGAACTTGCTGCCACCCAAGCCAACTTCTTCTAATACAGTTACAACACTGGCATCTACCCAAGGATGTGGAAAATTGCCAGGCATACCCTATGCAGAAAAAGCAGTACAAATTCAACCTGACCAATTGCTGCCGCAATCATCTACTCGTGATCATCAGTAAAGTGATGAAAGGTGTCAGCAGCACCTCCACAGTGACGCCCAGTTTGGGTATCGCCAGGGCCACTCACCTCCTGATCTCATTTAAGGCTCGGCTCAAACATGGACAAAAGAGTGGAAGTCCAGAGGTAAGGTGACATCAAGGCAGCATTCAACTGAGTGTGGCATCAAGCAGCCAGAGCAAAACTGGAAGCAATGGGAACAAAAAACAGAAACAGAATAGGATGGGATATGCTCTGGAGGGTCAGTGCAAACACAATGGGCTGAATGGCCTCTTTCTGCGCTGTAGGGACCCTATGATTTGGATGGACAAGGGCAGCAGCTACACTGGAACACCTGCAAGCTGCTCACCATCCTGACTTGGAAATATTTTGTTGTTCCTTCACCGTTGTCCGATTTAAACTCCTGAAATTCCTTCCCAGCAGCATGGTGGGTCTACCTATGACACTGCAGCAGTTCAAGAAAGCAGCTCACCACAACCTTTTCAAAGGGACGGGACAGAACTACTGGGCCAGCCATGTTGCAGGAGTTAAAAAAATGATTAAATGAATGCATTTTTAGTGTATACACTCTTCACCGATTAATCACATCACCACAGCAACATGAATCACATGGATCTTGGATCCAGGTGGAAACGCTGATTATCTATCCTCAAGACCTCCAACTTTGAGGGCTCTTGTGGTGCACTGGTACTGTCCCTACTTCTGGAACAGTGGGTGCAGATTTAAGTCCCATCTACTGAAGAGGTATATTGTAATATCTCCAAACAGGTAGATTAAAAAGTTGGGCAGGCCCTGCTCTTCTATTCTGTCTTGAAATTAAATAGTTTAACAAACATTGGTTTACAAAACCCAACACCTTCCAAAACCAGACATCTAAATGGAATCACAGAGGGATCACTTTGCAACTGCCTTACAGCCAGCTCCAATTTTGGGATAAATGTCATGCATTCCAAGGTCAACTGAGAAATAGCACATTGTGTGAACAAGTTGTGGTTCATGTTCCATTTCATAGGCATGAGCACACAATCCATATCAGTACTTTAGTGCAGTTCTGTGGAAGTCTCACTTCTGCCTTTGATGTGATGATGATCACATTCATGAGTTGGGCACTTGGTAAAATTGGGTGGGTACATTGGTGACTGCTAAGGCCAATTGCTCCAGAAGCTTCTGCTGCTAATAGGAGAGGATAGTGTGGTTGATTGACTTTGGGATGCATCGCTGGCTCGAGATGACCTCTCCTTTCATTTTCTCTCTGCTTCTTATACACATTGTCTTTTGCAAGAAGCTGCATTTGATTTTGTTCGATGCAACGGTCCTTGACTAACTTCTCTCAGGACTTATAGTTGATATTAATACTCAGCAGGGAAGCCTTCAGACTATCTTTGTGGTGTTGCATTGGAATTCCATGACAGTGCATCCCAGACTCAAGTTCACCACGGAAGAGTTATTTTTGTTAAGTTCGTGTCCGACGTTCTGGATGCATGACCAGGTTGGCAAACCAGCTCAGGTGAGCACCTCACTATCTGCTATTTTATCCTGCCAGCTGATCTTCATAAGCTTCAAAAGGCAGCTAACATGAAAGTAGTTGAGTTTCTAAGCATGATTCCGGTCCACAGAATGGACAATTTCACTTTTGGTGTTGAAGGTTGACTTACTCTGCTTCAGTCCCAAACTGATGATCAAAGTCTGCTGAAGGCTATGTTTGTTTCGGCAATTCTTGCATGTGTTTTGTCATCAATGCAGACATCTCAAGAGAACGTGCTACTAAAATAAGTGGACTTCTGATACCTTCTCAACAAGGCCTGTATCCATGGGCTTGACTGAAGGTTTGAGCAGTCTGGTGCATTACTTCAATTATCTCCACGCCAATCGTAAGGTGTCAGAGAACAGGTCCACACTACATTGCACATCCAGCTCTGAATCAGCTGCTACTGCAAAGTCATGACGAGAAAGGAAATTGTGAAGGATGTCTTAGAGACCTTGTTCTTTACCTGGAATAATTTTAAATTGAACAGATTCATTTGAACAGTGATATCTGATTTTGATTCAGGGATCACTATCTTGAAGCTATTAAAACAATGATGGAGAAAGATATGGTGAATAGGACTGGCACTCGCACATAGCTCTGTTTAACTCCATCAGTGACTCTGATGAAGTCAGTAGACTCACCATCAATCAGGCCTTATGCAAGTGTGGAGTCACGGAACAGTCAAACCTTGGTGACGAATATCCCTGGGATCCAAATTTCTTCATATCTTCCAAAAACCCTCAGAGATGACCCTGGTCAGATCAACAAATGTGGTGTTGGGGTCCTTGGTCTGTTTGTCATTATCTTCTTTGGCATTGAAGTGAGCCCCAACAGATCACATGGTGTCTTATCGAAATTTGGACCAAATATGCACCAGAATGACTGAGCAGTCCTACTTAAGACTACAGGAGAGGACGAGAAAGAAGGAAATGTAAAAGAAAGAAACTGAGGAAGCAGGAGGTATGAAATATTAATTTGTCAGAAATATTAAATATTAATACAAAATGTAATGCTGGAAATATCTATGGAGAGAGAAAACATTACCATTTTAGGTCCGTGATCTGTCATTTGAACAATGAATATAGACATAACGTGTTTTAAGCAAATACTGAAGCAAGAAAAAAGTGAAGTTACGTTGGGAGGAAAGGAAGAAAGGTAAAGGAAGTTCTGTGATGGGGCTGAAGGCAGCAGTTACTAAATGAAAATAGCATTGTGGTGCAATGTAAATGCAGTTGGTAATACTGTACATGTAACGGGACGAAACACATGCCTAGAGGTAAATGTAACTGCAGAACCAATACCAATTGCTACTGTCTAGAAAAATGAAAACAGTAGTTTTGATCTGAAATTCACAAAATGATTGGGGAAAAAATCTAAAAAGAAGCCAAATAATGATTTTTTTTGTCTGCGTTTCTCAGTAAATTGGTTGCACATCTGTTTCAAGATGGGGAACATTGCAAAGCCAAAGTTGTGTACTTTTTGCTGCGAAGGAGAAAGTCTTAATTTCTGAACAGACAATGTTACCAATTAACTGAATAAGCAGAAAAACAACAAACGTTATTATTTTTGTGAGCAATATCATATTTGCCTAGTTAGAAATTCAAACTCAGCCTTTAATTTATGTCTACCACTTCAATTTTGTTCGAATAATGATCATTTTATGTTTTGTCCAATTCAATTATTACCAAGTAATCCCAACATGCAAACTGAAGCAAGGTCACAATTTAATCCAAATAGTTTGGGTAATGGCAGGAGGACTTCATATTCACTCATATCAGGAGAATTAGTCAAAGAGCACATATAAAAAAAAATCAAGGTTTTTCAACTTCATGACAGCTATAATTCAAATAGAAGGTAAATACGAGCTCATTCAAAACTTTAATGACTCTATACTAACTTGCACTTCTCACTGTTCATCCATCACTTCTGTACTTGCTGACTTTCTTTGGCGTTTTATCCTTGATTTTATAATAATCTCATCCAAATTTCAAATACCTCTATGGCTTTGTCCCTGCCATCTGTAATCTCTTTCTGAGAACTCTATAGTTCTCATCCCCTGATCACTTACTTTTCCCCATCTTTCTTGCCATTGACACTTGGCCCTTGAGCAGTCCATGTTCTAAGCTTTTGAATTCCTTCCCTAAATTGCCCAACCACAGTCTCCTGGAAGAGATTCCCTAAAGCTTATGTCTTGTCCATTCAAGAAACATACACCTCATGATAACAGGGAAAAAAACATTTTTATGTATCAAGAGCTCAGGAGCTGGAATACAATGCCTGCAAATGTGGCATGGGCAGATTCAATCGTGGCTTTCAAGGTGTTGGACAAGTAACAGAAGAGCATAAGTTTAGAGGGCTATAGGGAATAAACAGGGAATTGGACAAGTAGAGTTGCTCCTGCAGACAGCCAATACAGACACAATGGGCTAAATGGCCTCATTCTGTTCTTTACCAATTCTAATATCATTTGGTTTGGTGTCAGTTTTTGTCTGATTGTGCTCCTGTGATGCACCTTGCAACACCTTATAACTCTGAAGACATTATATAATTGCAAATTGCTGCTGCAAACATCCTTAGGCTATTTACACAAAGTAGCATCCTTAACCATTGCCAGGAGCAGAAAAAGGCCAAACTACAGCAGTACCACAAACCAAAAGAGTAATAGAGCAGGAGTCGTTATCATTGTGAACATAGAAAACAACCTAAAATATCAAAAGCTAACTTTTAAAAAGAAGTAGAACATGACATTCCTAGGCTATGAACAAAATATTTAACAATGCAGTAGGTATGTAGAAAAGGCACAGGCAGTAATCACAATATGAAGACATTGAAAATTTTGCACTGAACTCATTCAGCGATTAATTAACCACAGATCTGCAGAAGCATGCAAACTGAATATATTCAATACAAATGAACAGTTTGCAAGAGTGAAGGACCTTTTGTATTGATTTTATTTTAATAAAAAATAAATTTGTATTCCAGGAGCTTAGTGCCCATGAGCTGTCCTGGTATAAATGCTGAAAAATCTAACATCTGTAGACCAGCAGCAGAATTGTAAGGTTACTTTTGTCTCTAAGCCTAACTACCTGTCAATAAAACACTGGATTAACAATGGAAAACATGGGAGCTTCTTAAGTGATTTTGGGGCTCCAGTATTACAAATTATAAAGATCAATAAATTTGACTTTTACTTGCAGTTTAATTATGGGTTGGCTGTCTCATTTTCAGATTTGATTTTGCCTGAGTTTAGATTTTTAAAGAAAAAAACCAAGAAACTTGGCTCTGGAATTCACAGGAACAAATATAGCATTATTTGGCTGAGAACAACTAAGCATAAAACATAGATTGACTGAAAAAGGCCATGGACTAAACTGTCACCTCACTGGCAAGTTGGGAATTTGGCAAAGATGGATAGTTCAATGCAAGATTTAAACAATCAACTATGAGGCAAGTAAGAGGGACATTGATGTTATAGGCAAGACAGTGTCACTGTCTTACACAGTGAGACTACGTCATGGGATGCTCAGTCATTCATTCAAGTCCCTTCTATTCTACTCCCTCCCATTTCAATTCCAATGTGCTAAAGCATCCCACTGCGAATGGACAACTTACAAATCTTACCCATGGAAATAAGAATCCCAGTGGTAGTGGGTCTGCTAATTTTTTGGGAAGGTGGTGTGTGTGGATAGGCATCCCAGGAAAAATGGAAATTCTGGTTAAATGCTGGGCAGGAGGAGTTCATCATCACTGAATGGGGAAAAAAGTACAGGAACAGAGGATGGTCAAGGCTGTTGTGGGCTCAATAGTTATTGGAACACTAAATCTCAAAAACTAACATCATTTTGCACAGTTTGCCTGAAATACTCAAAGTTGATTTAATTATACCATCAAAGACTTACGATGAAGCAAATGGACTCATGAGGATATGGCAAAAATTGAGTTAGATCAGTGGATGGTCCAGTAACTCTTGGCTTTAACATAGTAGGAATGCTTGCTACCTTGTAATTATTATTTATTACCTCTGTTTGATATTGTAGGTATATGTTTTATGGCAGATCATATAATGTGAAAAATCCATCATCCACCATTCCTGGTGTTTGGATTCCTGATAAATTACCGATTTCCTCTCTTCCCCATTCAACTGCAGTGGTCCCAAACTCCACAATCCCTCTTTAAATCTTTCCACCTCTTTTTCCTTCTTCAAGTCTAACATAACTTGGGTCACCTGTCCAAAAGAAAATTCCCATGACTCCAAATTAAAGTCTTCTGATAATCCACTTGAAACAACTTGGGACATTGTAGGACTTGAAAGGAGGTGTTAAATACAAGTTATTGCGGAATGCCTTGCTAAACTTGGCATCGTATAAATGAGAAAGAAGTCTGTATATAAATAGCCATGACAAATTAATTTTATATGGATAATGTGATTAGTTCGTACACTCCAACAACATGGGGATGTCTCCAATGGCATTGCTCAAAATAAGTCAAAAGATCGAAGGTGAATAATTAAATGGGAACTTAAATGTTGTATTTAATTAAACCACTGTATTCTGCTAATTAAAACTGTGCTTGCTAGCACTCTAAAAGTAATTCCAAGCTATTAAAATGAAAATGTCACTTAATGTACTCCCTAAGTCTGTCCCACCAGCAGAATAGCAATTCCATTAATTGCTGTGGTTACTAATTATAAAGTCTTTGACTCATTGGACATTCTCCAACCATTTTGGTCCGAATCAAAAAGACATCTTTTAAAGCAGATCCAAACAGCAGCAAGCACTATGCAAGGCTTACACATAACAGCTCTGCCAAAGGTCCTTCCCAACATACGGAAAAACTTTGAGTATAACTCAGACACAAAGATGGTCAAACACATAGCACCAATCGCAATCTGTTGAAGCTGAAGGATTTGCAAAAAAAAAAATCAAAACTAAGACAAAATTCCTACAATTACAACAGCTAAACATATCTAGGTCAATAACCTCTGACCTGAGGAGACGCATTAATCTGCATGTACTCCAGCAGGCAGACTGCTGTTGCATATCTCAAACTTTTGTGTCATCACTGGACTGACTCATTTTTTTTTATACTTGGAGCCAAAAATGACACGTGAAGAGACACTCACACATAATGTGTCAAATGGCTCCTCTTGCCCTGCAGCTAGCTGAATTGTAAGGACTCATCATTCAATTTTTGTTTTAAAATGCTGACTGAACAACTTTTCTCTTTCTACCCTCCTCTACAACTGCTCACCTTTGCCAGCTGTCCCATCCCTACCTTGCTGGAAATGGATCCAAAATCATGTAATTCACATGGAGTGACAGGTAGCCACAGAGCAAACCAATAACCAATAAATTAATTTCCTGAACAGTCTGCAATGATTTCAAGATGTAACATTTTTGGTGGACAGTTTTGTTCTGCATTGTTTTCTTTTTCACAACAGGAAAACCCATCGGTGTCCACAACATTTAAGGATAACTTCATTTTGCTTGCAGTGTGGTTGGCTTGGTGACATAAATAAAATCCTGCTATATTGATCAGTTTGAGAGACAGCCGCTGTAACCTTCCTATGTATTGGATATTTCCAGCAGTATGTTAATTTGGGTCTTTCATGGTTTCTCAAATTGCTGGAGGATTCTTCAATCTGGCCATTTTCTATAAGCCAGGAATGCACTTCATGAGCATGGCTTAAACAGAGTTCGACATTTTCCAATTCCTTTTTATGACAGAAACCTTAACTTAGGTTTTCAAGTGAAAGTTGCTTTTTGAATGGTTTGGTTAAGGAGGTGCAGTTGATATTAAAGCTTATCTAGAAATTGGTTTCGATGTACACAGTAGACTTATTTTGAGGATATATACTGATAGATATCAATGGTAAAAATATAGATTTAACATACAATAATTTGTTCTTCAGCAATATATCTACAAGCAATTACCTGTGGGAGAAACAACTAAACATTTTGTATACCTACTGTCCATCAATAAATAACAGGCTGAATTAGATTTATAAGAATGCAGATGAGTCAGCAGACATCTTTTAGATTTGTTTCTCATTCCTGATGTATTAAATATTAATACTGCAGAGAATCAAGTCCATCAAGAGGTTGCCACTGCACCAAATGCATTGCATTATATCTTCCCTTGAGTGCCCAACCAGATTTGAGAATTAAACATTTAATCTTTCTGTTATTAATGAGGCACATTACTTGGTCATTTTGCCGAGCATGCAATGTCACTCACAATTCTCTCTGAACTGCATGATCCTTGCTATCTGTGTTTATCTCAAGTTCAAGTTTTTCAAGTGGGGTCTCCAAACACCACACCACTATTTAGGAAAAGGTTAAACAGCTGGTTGAAATAAGGACTAATGTAATAGGATATCAAGGTAGTCATAGAGTCAGAGTGATGTACAACACAGAAACAGACCCATCGGTTCAACTTGTCCATGCCGACCAGATATCTTAACCTAGTCTAGTCCCATTTGCCAGTACTTGGCCCATATCCCTCTAAACTCTCCCTAATCATGTGGGATTCAGGACAATATTGCTTGTGGGGAGAATAAACATCGATATGGATTGGTTGGGCCAAACCATTTCTCTCGTCAGCTCAAATGTTTAAATGTATAATGTCTATGTCATTTTTGAATTGTGCATTGGATTGACAATTCCTGGATCTTCAGTGATCATCTGTGTGTATGGAGTTGGTCTCGGAAAGGAGGATCTACTTGTGGTGCTCCTCTTGGATTGTAGTACTGTACTTGGAAGTGGGAAACCCAAGGGTAGGTTTGCCCCAAATGAATTTTTCCCAGTTTCATACAACGTGGATTCATTCCTGTGTAAATACTTATTCCCCACTGGAATGAAACTTCAACATTAATGTTCTTCAGGGAAGGAAGTAGGTGCATAGATTTCTACCACCTTCACCTGCTCTGATCTAGATGTAACTCCAGATACTCAGCAATGTGGTTGACTCTCAACTGCCCTCTGAAATGGCCTGGCAAGTCATTCACTTCAAGAGCAGCCAGGGAAGGGCAGTAAATACTGGCCAACCAGCATCACCCATCTCAGTGAATTAAAAAAAAATTCCAGACAACCAAAACCAGATTCTTCCTGTTGAAAAACCCTTGACTCGCCACCTGTGTACAAGGCACTACTGTCAACAGTGGTTCAGAATAAATCTTTTATTTTTTGTCGCTTTTGTGTGAAGATTCTCAAAGGGGGAGAGGGACCAGCAGGAGGTCATTGTACACATTGGAACCAATGACATTGGAAGGGAAAAGGACGAGATTCTGAAAGGAAAATACAGAGATTTAGGCAGGTATTTAAAAAGGAGGTCCTCAAGAGGAATAATATCTGGATTACTCCCGGTGCAACGAGCTAGTGAGGACAGGAATAGGAGGATAGAGCAGATTAATGCGTGGCTGAGGAGCTGGTGTATGGGGGAAGGATTCGCATTTTTGGATCATTGGAATCTCTTCTGGGTAAACGTAACCAGTAAAATTCTGGGTAAACGTAACCAGTAAAAGAAGGACGGATTGCACCTAAATTAGAAGGGGACTAACATACTGGCAGGGAAATTTGCTAGAGCAGCTCAGGAAGATTTAAACTAATAAGGTGGGAACCAGGGAGGTAGTAAGGAAAGAGATCAATCTGACACTGGTACAGTTGAGAAAAGAAGCGAGTCAAACAGTCAGGGCAGACAGATGCAAAGCAGAGAACAAGGTAGGACTGATGAATTAAACTGCATTTATTTCAAAGCAAGGGGCCCAACAGGGAAGGCAGATGAACTCAGGGCATGGTTAGGGACATGGAACTGGGATATCATAGCAATTACAGAAACATAGCTCGGGGATGGACAGGACTGGCAGCTTAATGTTCCAGGATACAAATGTTACAGGAAGAACAGAAAAGAAGGCAAGTGAGGAGGGGGAGAGGTGTTTTTGATAAGGGATAACATTACAGCTATACTGAGAGAGGATATTCCTGGAAATACATCCAGGGAAGTTATTTGGGTGGAACTGAAAAATAAGTAAAGGGATGATCACCTTATTGGGATTGTATTACAGACCCCCTAATAGTCAAAGGGAAATTGAGGAACAGACTTGAAAGGAGATCTCAGTTATCTGTAGGATTAATAGGGTGGTTATTAGATTAGATTCCCTACAGTATGGAAACAGGCCCTTTGGCCCAACAAGTTCATACCAGCCCTTCAAAGAGTAACCCACCCAACCCATTCCCCTACCCTATATTTACCCCTGACTAATGCACCATCACTATAGTCAATTTATAGAGTCATAGTCATAGAGATGACTATATATCTCAAGGGAAGATATACATACATCTGTCCATTGAGAAGTACAGCACAGAAACAGACGGTTCAGTCCAACTCGTCCACGCTGTCCAGATATCCCAACCCAATCTAATCCCACCTGCCAGCACCCAGCACTCATGGCCGATTCACCTGACCTGCACATTTTTGGATTGTGGGAAGAAAGCAGAGCACCGGGAGGAACCCCACGCAGACACGGGGAGAATGTGCAAACTCCACACGGTCACCCGAGGTGGGAATTGAATCCAGGTCCCTGGTTCTGTGAGGCAGCAGTGCTAATCACTGAGCCACCAATGCACCCCTTTTGGAGTATTGTGCAATTCTAGTCTCCCTCCTATCAGGAAGATGTTGTGAAACTTGAAAGGCTTCAGAAAAGATTTACAAGTATGTTGTCAGGGTTGGAGGATTTGAGCTACAGGGAGAGGCTGAATAGGCTGGGGCTGTTTTCTATGGAGCGTCTGAGGCTGAGGGGTGACCTTATAGAGATTTATAAAATTATGAGGAGCATGGATAGGATAACAGACAAGGTCTTTTCCCTGGAGTGGGTGAGTCCAGAACTAGAGGGCATAGGTTTAGGATGAGAGGGGAAAAGATTATAAGGGACTTAAGGGGCAACCTTTTCACGCAGAGGGTGGTACATGTATGGAATGAGGAAGTGGTGGAGGCTGGTACAATAACAATATTTACAAGGCATTTGGATGGATATATGAATAGGAAGGGTTTGGAGGGATATGAGCCAGATGCTGGCAGGTGGGACTAAATTGAGTTGGGATATCTGGTCGGCGTGGACGGGTTGGACCGAAGGATCTGTTTCCGTCCTGTACATCTCTATGGCTCTATGACTATTCTCACCCCCAGCTTTCATGGAAAGGTGGTTTCAATTAATAACGTTAGCACTGGTGAGAAACTTCACACTGATGTTTGCATTTAAAATCTAACACTAGAGTCACCGTTGACCCAACAGAATGGGGACAAGATAAATAATTGGGGAGTTATATACACCTCTTGGTCAGTTTGGGCCTTACCATTTAATGTTGGTCACGAATGTAAGTCAAATAACATCAAGCCTTCAGGCATGGGTGCATCAAAGTTGATGTTCATTTATTTAATACTCTTCATGATTTTTGCCATTTAAGAACAGAAGCTTGCCAGTCTGGTTTCATTAGTGTTCTGTTTTATGTTACATGACATTTACATTCAATGGCGTTTTATTACAGTTTCTCCCAAGTGCATGCTGGAGCAATGTAACATGATTTGAAATTCAAAACGCAAAAAAAAGGAAAATAAAAAGCATCTTAAAAATGCTCTCCAGCCTCTCTAATGCTCTTCAATAAGGGTAAACAATGGCACATTCTCACAATCTTAAAATTCACAAACATACACAGCAAACTACAAACATGCATTATTTCAAAACAGATTCCCTTGGACTTTAAATGCTGATAGCTGCAAAAGTAATTGCAGGATTTTAAAAAGTTATTGACACAGCAACAAGTCACTGGGAGAGGACGTGGCAGTGATCCTGTCAAACCATGCCAAAATATACCTGCGTGAGAAATTCCAAATCACAACAAAGAGATGAGTCCAAATTTAAAATAAATAAATATACCAAATATAGTGAACTACATTTATTTGCACAAGAATTTAACAGCTTGCTTCATCAATTAAAATGCAAATTTAAATTTATCCAAATGCAATGCCAGCAAAAAGCTTTCAAAGTAACAAAAGCACAAAGAAAAGTCACTCAATAAGAATTTTAAAAAGGAATGGATGGTTGTCACTTCACATCACTCTCACATATTAAGAGTAATCTGAAAGTCGACTGACGCCTATTAAAAAGTGCACTGTCAAATATTTAATGTATCAGTGAAAATGCAACTGTTTGCACTGACATGGCTTTGACAAATAGATAGTAAAATAATTCTTCAGTGTGGAATAAATAGGAATTAATCAGGGAAAGCCAATATGGATTTCATGGGCAAGTCACGTCCAAACAATCTCACAGATATTTTTTAAGGTGGTAGAAAATGTGGTGTCAATAAGGGTTGTCTGTGAATGCTACATACATGGACAAACAGAAGGTATTTAATGCAGTTCCATATGAGAGACTGGTAACAAAAGTAAGAGTGCACAAAATTGGATACACTCTATTAGCTTGGAAGGGGAATTGGTTGGGAGGCAGGAAGAATAGAAAGTAGTGTGATATTTAAACAAAGACAGATTGCAGAAGTCTGCAGTACAGAAGTATCTGCGTATCCTGGCACGTGATTAAAAAATGTTAGTATTCAGGCACAGCAACTGATTTGAAAGGCAAATGGGGAGATGCAAGATGGTAGTGATCCAGTCGGTCTGCTCTGCTGAGCTCTGCACCAGAACCCAGGCTAAATGATGCATTTACCCGCCCTTCCTTTACTATTGTGGTCAAAATTGGTACTTCTAGATCCCCAGAATTGCTATGTGTCAGTTTAATTGATTAAGGCAGATGACCAAGGGAAAAGAACAGTGAGGATTGCAACAGGCAGGGCAGTCCCCTGCAGCAGACACGCCCGAGACCACAGTGTCAGATTCCACAAACATCCCTGGGGACTTACCCGTGGAGCAGAGCCTGGACTCGGAGTTCTCTTGGAATTTCACTCTGAGAGAAGATTGATTCAGTGATGGAGGAGACCCGGACCAGGCTGGAACCAATCTCGGCCACGCTGAGAATCATGACCAGGAGATTCAGCGTGGGGGTGGAGCAATGGACCACAGCATCCGAAACTGCGGTGGAATCCTCAGCGGGTCGGGTCCAGGCAGATATGGGCCTTAGAAGAGCAGCCTCGAAAATCGAGGCTGTCGGAAGAACATCTGCCTGGTTGGGCTACCAGAGCGGGAGGAAGGTGGCCAGATGGCTGACTAGCTTCTTGGAGTAACGGCTCTCACATTTTTTGAGGCTGGAAGTCGTGGCAGGCCGGGTGCGGGTCGAGTGGGTCCACTGGTTTGCAGTGCGCAGGCCCGAGTCAGACCAGCGCCCCTGCCCAGCCATAGTGCGATTCCAGCACTCCAGAGATAAGCAAATGGTGTTGGAAGCTTCTAGAGCACTGGGGAAGGATTCGCAGGCTCTGATAAACAAGGGATCAAGAATTATGTTTGTCCAAGACTTTTCTGTAGCCGTGATCCACAAACGGAAGGCCTTGGATGAGGTAAAAAGGAGACTGAGGGACTTGAATATTCAGTACTCTGTAAGATATCCAGCATTATTACATTTCAGCCACAAAGGATCCCCGTTTAATTCTGACTCATTGGATAAGGCAAAGGACTTCCTGGACACCTTAAAATGGACTAGCTGGCTGAAATAATATGGACAATCATGTTCACTTTGTTTTCTCTGTGGTTTACCCGGTTTTGTTCTTTTAATATGTGGGTGTCCCCTTTCTTCTCATTCTCTCTCCTATCCAACTATCCCTTGTTTATCTGTCATTCCCTTTTCAATTCTCTCTCTTGGTATGGGACGACGGGGGGATTGCTCAAGGTCAAAGTACAGATGGGACGGGCTGAGCACCCGATTTTAATTTTCTTGGTGTAAGATGCAAGTAACTTTTTTTTTTACTTTGTTTTGCCTGGGTTTGGGGTGCACCTTCAGCTAGAAGGAGCCATGGAGGGGTTAGTGGGTAGTGTGCGTGCCCCCTGTAGGCAAGGGGGAAAATCTCCTCTTATTTGTTTTCTATGTTGGTTCATTGTAGAAGTAGTTGTGAGAAGTTTTGATTTGATAGTCTTTTGTAGTTTTATTCTCAAGTTTATACAAACTGTTTACTGTTTTCATTCAGCGCGTTATGAGCAAAGTTCTTCCTCCTGGGGAGCCATGGGCTGTTTCAGATGGCTATAGCTATGGCTAATAGTTCATTTAAATGGGGCACCTGGAACGTTATGGGGAGTCCTTCACCAATTAAGAGAAAAAAGATACTTTCAAACCTTAGAAAAGAAAGGGTCAATGTAGCCTTGCTGCAAGAAACACATCTAACCGATAAGGAGCACTTAAAGTTACAGCAGGGAGAAGTCGGCTGGGTGTTTTTCTCATCCTTTAATTCTAAAAGTCGAGGAGTTGCTATACTTATCCAGAAGAACCTTCCATTTCAGCTGTTAGACCAAATTAAAGACAAATATGGGCGGTTTATGAACCTTAAATCTTTAATATATGGAGAGGAATATGGGATTTTGAATATATATTGCCCCTCAAATCTTTAACAGATGCGCTTTCCAGATTGATGGCCCTTGGGGCACATCATATGATAGTTGGGGGGGGAGACTTTAATTGTCTTATGGACCCTGAGGTAGACAGGATGTCGAGGGGTCTCATGGGTATATCCCCGCAATACTGGCAACTGGCAGACCTGAACAGGGAGCTGAGGTTGGTGGATGTGTGGAGATGTCTTCACCCTGAGGGGAGAGACTTCAACTTTATTTCTAATCCACATAAGTGTTATACTAGGATTGACATGTTTTTTGCTCCATCAGCCTTTTTGAATTGGGTGCTCTCCTGTAGAATTGGGAACATCACCATTGCTAATCATGTGGCAGGTTCAGGTCAGTGGTGATGGGACAGGCTCGTGGCATTGGCGCATGGATCCTTTTCTCATGAAGAATTGCAAGTTTACTGAATATTTTTCGAGCGTATTTGAAATGTTTTGGGGCATTAATTCGGGTACGGCCAGTAATCCATCGGTGCTCTGGGAGACTGCCAAGACCTATGCACGGGGTTTGATTATTTCTTATTCGGCGACCCAGAGACTGCAGAGGGGAGAGCAGCAGCCTATGTCTGAGGCCCGGCTGAAGGCAGCTGAGACAGCATATTTTGACAGACCGTCTGTAACCAAGTTGCAGCGGATTACAGCCCTCTGCGCTCACCCAGACAGCGAAAAGGGAGATCTTATTTGCAAAACAGAGGCTATTCGAGTCTGGTGATAAGCTGGGTAGATATCTGCATATCTAACCAGAAAGAAGAGTGCCCCACCCCCCCATCACATCCATTAGAGTGTGCTGGTATTCTCACTTGCGATTCCAAAAAGATTAACGCAGTACTCAAGAAGTTTTACTCTGGGTTGTACCAGTCAGAAGGCTGTGAGGACAGATTGGCAAAGATGGAGTCCTTCCTTAAGACCTTGAACCTCCCAGGTGTTAGTTCAGAGTAGGCGTCTTTTTTGAATGACCCTCTGACAATCCATGAGACACAGGAGATGGTGAGGCAGCTCCAGAGCAGTAAAGCGCCCGGCCCAGATGGATTTCGCTGTGAATCTTATAAGGAGTTTGTAAACATGCTGGCCGGGCCAATGTTGGATTGTATAATTATTCATACAGTCAGGACTGCCTCCCATCCTCTCTGAGAGAAGCAAATATTTCCATTATTCTCAAGAGAAGGAAAGTCCTGGAGGATTATACTTTATACGGGCTCATATCACTACTAAACACAGATTTTAAAATTTTGTCAAAAATGCTGGTGTTGAGGTTGGAGAAGGTTTTGCCCTCTATTGTAAAGGAGGACCAGACAGATTTTATTAGGGGTCGCAGATCCTCTAATAATATTAGGAGAGTGCTAAATATGATTCAGGTGTGCCAGTAAGGTTCGATTCCAGGCTTGGTAGTCTCCCTGGATGTAGAGAAAGCGTTTGACTGGGTGGACTGGCCGTACCTTTTCTATGTCCTGGAAAGGTTTGGTCTTGGAGGAGTCTTTGCCAGGTAGGCAGCAGTGTTATATAGTGACCCTAAAGCAGCGGTTCTCACTAATGGTATTAAGTCTGACAATTTTAGTATCAGTAGAGGCAGCCGACAAGGCAGCCCCTTTCACCGTTGCTATTTAACCATTGACAGAGGCTATTCGGAGGGACCCCAATATAACTCTCCTCGAGGTAGGATCAGGAGGGCATTCTTTTGTGGGGTATAAAATCAATTTTATGAAGTCAGAGGCCATGCCTGTGGGGGGAGGGTCTTGTTAGAGTACCCGACCTTGGGGATGGAAGTCGTTTCCCTTTCAGATGTTCACAGAGCGGGTGCTTGTATTTAGGCATTTTTATCACCCCGGCCTTCAATCAATTATATAAAGCTAACTTTGTGCCGTTGTTATAGAAGATAAGACAGGGCTTTCGGCGCTGGGAGGATCTTCCAATATCCTGGTTGGGTAGAATAGCTCTGGTCAAAATGAATATTCTTTCTCGTTTGTTATATCCTATGCGAATGCCCCCTTTGATGCTGCCGAGGCAAGTGCTACAGAGGTTTAACAGTTGGCTTGGATCTTTCATCTGGCATCAGAGACTGCCTCTTATTAAGCTTGCTAAATTGCAGCTCCTGCAGGGGATGCAGAATGTGGAATTTCCAGATTTTAAGAAATATCAATTAAGTTTCCTATTATCCTATATGGCTGGCTGGGCTTGCCAGGACCCCAGGTCAATTTGCCTGGACATTGAGGCTTCCCAGGCAAAATGCCCCCTCATTAACTTGGTGTTTATGGACAAGATAAGAACTGCAGAAATCCAGATGTCCTTTACATGGTTAAAGCATGCAGAATGATGTAACGAAGTGACAATTCGTGTAACAATTCACGAAAAACTTCCCTTTCACTCCCATAGTAGGAATGCCAGGATTCCGGCCGGGATCAATGGATTCTGGCTTTAGGCTCTGAGAATCTGGAGCAGTTTCCTGTTTGGGAGATTTATTTGAAGGGGAGGCCATGATGTCTTTTGAGCACTTGAGCCAGATATATGAACAATCTAGGAGGGACCTGTTTCGTTATTTTCATATTCAGGACTTTATACAGAAAAAAACTACATTAACGGTTAGTCCCTATAAATCTGATGTGGAAATGAGAATACTTTGGTCCACGGTTACTCTCTCGGTCAGCACCCTCTATCATTTATTAGGAGGTAGTGTCTCAAAGCACGTTGATCAGTTGTGCGGGATCTGGACTCAGGAATTTGGGGGTGGAGATCTCGTCAGAGGCATGGGAGGATATTTAGGAGAACATAAGGAAGATTTCGATTTGCAACACGACACAGGCTATGCAACTGACATTACTCCACAGGGCTTATTTGGCACTGGAGCAGCTTGTGAAATTTAAGACAGGAGTATCCCCAATGTGCCCAAAATGTAAAACAGATGTTGGCATTCTTACTCATTGCTTGTGGCCATGTCACAAGCTTCATAGGTATTGGTGCCATAGCGAGTGTTTTGGAAGGGATCTTGGGAACTGAGGTCAAGGTACATCCGGTGTCCCTCCTCTTGGGTTTGCCGAATCTCCCCTTTTTGGACGCGCATGAGAAGAACTGTTTAATATTCTTTCATTCTGTGCGAGGAAGAACATTCTGATGAGCTGAGTATTGGAGAATCCCCTGGGACTCTCAGGGTGACATAGGTTAGTTATGGAGCACATTCCTCTGGACTTCCTTACCAGTACAGTACACCAGAAAACGGAACTCTTTTATAGGACGCAGACTTGTCGGCTATATCCGTCAGGGCCTTTGTGTAGCCATGAGGGCAGTGTCTGGCAGCCGGAGGCCCCTGGGAGGAAGAATTCCGAATAAATATGGGTTTTCCTGCTGATGCTCCCAGTGATAGGGAGCTTTGGTGGGACTGCGCTGAGTGTTGTAACCTAATTCAATTTGCTTTGTTCAATTCAATTTAGATTTGTTTTTGTTTAATTTACTTATTGAATTATAGTTTGTGTAGGGACTTTTTATCTTTATTCTTTTTTTTCTTTTAAATTGTTTGTGGAGTAGAGTAGTAGCCTGTTTGGTGTTATTGTTGTTATAAGATTGTTATACTATTTTGTAGTAATTTTATAATTTTGTTAAAAATTCAAAATCTTTTTCTCAATAAAAATATTTACAAAAGAAAAGGCAAATAGAATGTTGGGCAGAATTTAACATTCCCCTGCAGTGGATTTGAGAATGAGGATGGGTCTGTAAAATAACTCAGTGCTCCACAGGATTAGAGGTCTGCTAATATTGTACCATTATTCGGGTTGAGTGCGAGGGATAGGCCAAATAATTGTAAGTGGGTCAGTCTCGCCTCAGTTGTTGAAAAGTTACTAGTATCAACATTGTTACTTGGAAAGGCAAGGATTTATCAGAAATGGTCAGCATGGTTTTGTTAAGGGATGGTCATGTCACACCAACTTAATTGAATTTTTTGAAGTTGTGACAAGAGGGATTGATGAGGATTAGTAAGCGGATGTTGTCTACATAGATTTTAGTAAGGCACTTGATGTGGTCCCACAAAGCAGCTGGTCAGAAAAATTAAAGCCCACAGGATACAAGGGAAAGCAATGAATTGGATCCAAATTCACTCAGTGACAGGAAACAAAGGGTAATGGTTGGCAGATATTTCTGTGAACAGAAAGCAGTTTCTAGTGCTTTCCCACAGGACTTGGTATTTCATCTTTTGCTATTTGCTATATACATATATGTGCGATTTAGATTTAAATGCGGAAGGCATGAATGAGAAAGTTGCAGATGGCACAAAACTTGACCTGAGATAGTTGACAGAGAATAGAATGGCTGCCCATTCCAGGATGGCATCAATAGTTTGTTTGAGTGAACTGAAAATGGCAAATCGGAGCAGTGTGAGGTCATGCTTTTGCAGTGGGCAAACAAAGCAAGGGATACACAATAAACAGCAGGATATTGAGAGGGATAAAGGAAATGAAAGACCTGAGAGTGTATGGCCACAGGTTCCTGAAGGAGCAGAACTGGTCGATAAAAGTAGGTATATGGGTTTTATTCAATTCGCACAGAGATTAAGGGTTTCTTTTCTGTGCTTTGACATTTCTATGATTTATCATCTTCTCACGGTCCACCGTCAACCTCGAGTTTTAGACAACGTGACAGTGGGAAGAGTGAGGCCTTGGCCAGTTGGTCTTCTGTTATCTCAACTGAGGCCCTTAAGTGGTCGATTAATGCCATTTTCAAACCAGATTAATGGGCAACTTTCTCCCTCAACTGTTTTATTCCCATTTTGAGACAATGCTCGTCCTCCTACAATGTGAGCTTGACACTGAAGTTTGGGCCAACTTTGCACTAGATCGAACTTGACTGTGTGTGGGAACTTCTGATCTCAAGAAACTATCACAATAAAATCTGTCCTCACTCCCTAAATAATCATTTATTTTTCAGCAAAAATGTCATTTCAGTTCAAATTAGCTTTGCGAAACACTGAATGATGACAAAACAGTGGAAGACCCTCTAGTTTATCTAGCTTGTCCCAGATCATTGTGATGCTCTTTGCACCGCATTATTTTATCCTAATCACCATAGGAACTCTGTGGGCAAGTCAACCCCTTGGATAAGTTCAGGGCAACAAACTGTATAGCCCCCATTTTGATCCCTGAGCTAAGCCTCCAATCAGAGGTAACAGCAAAGGAGGATCATTGTCGAGAGTCATAGTTTAAATCCATGCTGCAGACATGGACATGTGAACAATGAAACAAAGAAGTGTTCTTGTAAAAAACAGAGGGGTAACTCATTAAGTATAGCAGTGGTCAAGGATGCTTCTTTAATGTTTTCTGTTACTCAAGATTCCACATCCCTCCAAAACCTGACAAGAAAGCAAGCTTTGAAGAAACAATCAATCTAAGGCCATTTGGGCTATAGTTCTACCACATTATTAGTCTTTGGAAATGCAGCACTGAGAGAAAGCTCAGGCTTGGATTGCTGCTAGAAGCATTGAAGGAATTCTGTGGCAAGAGTGTATCTACCAAGGCAAAGAACTCTACATCCCCACAACCGACAGTTTTATATTTAGAACGTGCATGTGGGTACATCTACTCTTCTCTTGTGGAAGATAGTTTCAAATGTCAATTCATAAAAGTGCTCAAAAGAGAGCCACTAAAGCTCACTTAGAGCTTCCTGCCCATTTTACAAACATATTATTAAGGCTTTTTAAAACTGAGGCTATTTTGTTTTATTTTAAAATTCCATTACTTGAATACCTTTTAATCTATGAGAATGCTTAAGCATTTGTAAATTTGCTTTTGCATTTGACTAGAGTTATACAAGTCATGTTTAAAACCGTCCTGCTCTCAAACTGTTTACTTCTAGTCATGTCATCTTCATTCAACTGTCAGCAACCTTACTTCTAAGTCAGGGATTACCTATCCAGGACATTGAATACATAACTGAAACTGACACTCACGTGCAGTGCTGAGGGAATGTGGTCAGGTTGATGATACAGTATTTCAAATTAACAATGAAAAACTTATTCAAACTGTTACAACTCACTGGGTTAGTGAACCAGAAATCAACCCCTATTCCTGGAGTCATTATAACAATTAAATATTTTAAAATAAGAACACAAAATACGCCAATTTAACTGTGTGGTTAAAAGGCACACTTATACCAACTGCTGAAAGAAAGATGAACTGGTTTTCTTCAGGCTTTAAATGGGTTTTGACTGCAGAGAACAGAGAAACAACCACTGTGCAGATGGTGATAAAAACACTTCTCTCTATCTTGTTCCCAGCTACAAGCTGAACATTTATTTGTTATTGACAGGCAAAAAGCTATAGAGTCACTCGTCTATATACCAATTTCTAGTTGCCATCCAGTTGCACCTGTACACAGAATCCCTCAGCTCCAGTTCACATACAACCACTTCAATTACTGCTTGTTCAAATAGCAGTTTATGCAAAATTTGACATGTCACGTTACTTGCTTTTCAAAACATGTAGCACTGGCTTTAAACTAATTCTTTCTCATTTCTGTCCAAGATTTTAAAATTAAATAAAGACTTTTTTTTAAACAAAACCAAGTTCAATAAGACAACAGAGCTATTCAGGCAGATCACAGAGGTTTTTGTTTAGATTTTATACCAAACATTTTTCCCTGAACAAAATGAAACCACATTCCAATACTACTGGCAGGATCTTACAGTGCAAAAAAAAGGCTTGCAAATTCACCTGCATCTTCCAACACTACTGTAGTCAGCAAGTCAAAATAATTTAATTGATTGCAAAGTGCTTCAAGATATCCTAAGGTACAACAAAAAACACGTCTTTATTGTGTTCTGCACATAAAATTAATTTTATACAAGAAGCATTTTGGACAGATAAGAGAAGTGATAAGGCACTATATGAATGTAAATTTCTGCTATCATGCATTGAGGATTTAGATCAGGATAGGATACAGAGCACTATTTTAACAGAGAAGTGGCAATGTAAATAGTGGTTTAGATACCACCTAATCAAGTGCTAAATCCATAATGCTTCATGTTGCAGGGATGTCAATTAGCCTGAGCTTAGGTGATGCTGTTGTTAAATGAAATTCACCAAATGGACTTTTGCAATAAAAATATTAAAATGAAGCATTCACTCCATAGTGTTGGAGAGAACAGTGTACAATGCAACATGCAATTCTGTTGATAAATCAGCCATCTCAAGAGCTTTGAATGAAAGGACTAATTTGTTCTAAGTCACCACATGGGTATTAACATGAGTCATTAAGGCACACTATTCACTAGGCATTTTCAAGTATGTCAAAAGGGACATTTTTTTCTCTCCATTATGTGCACCGAAATTTTGTAACTGTTCTTTTTGAACAATTTAATTGTTTTTGTTTCATATGAAGTGTAAGGCTACCTACTCCACCTGCACCTCTTAATATGCCACTCATGTACTGGTTTGCAGTGAAGGGACCATTTTGCTGAGGGGGAGAAAGAACCAAATAGGTGGGCCAGCTCCAGGTTAGTATTATTTTACACAACAGTTTTAACCATGTTAACATAACACTCAAAAAATCTGGTGTAAACCTTGGTTCACTGGTCACTCCCTATTGTCTTCTCAAGCACAATGACAATAAATCAACATTTGGCAAAATAAAATTATTCCCCTTATGGTGAAAGACCCAGGGGATATCTTGAAAGGGAGCTAAATTGAAACAGGATATTCGCAACATTAACGGAACCTGGTTATCATTTGCACAGTGTAATAATGTCGTAATGGGTCATGCATCAATAAATATTCACAGCACACTATTTATATTCTGATTGTCACTTCTTTACATAAAGGATAAAAGGTTCTTTATCCTCATGTCTTGAAATAAATTAATTAATTCATAAGTTAGAGCCATTTTATTTTATTTACTTGGCCGGTTCCCTTGTAGCTTGTAATGCTTTTCCTTGGAAGTCTTATGATTTTTTAGGCTCTGTTATGAGATGTGGGTGTCACTGGCTAGGCCAGCATTTATTGTTCTTTTCCAATTGCTCAGAGGGCAATTAAGAGCCAAGCACATTGCTGTGGGTCTGGAGTCACATGCAGGCCAAACCAGAGAATGATGGCAGATTTCCTTCCCTGAAGGTCACTACCAAACCAGATAGGTTTTTAGAATGTTTGACAGTGGTTACATGATCACCATTAGGCTTTTTCGTATTTCAGATTTTAATTGAATTCACATTTCATCATTTGCTATGATGAGACTCAAACCTACGTCTTGAGAAGATTAGCAAGGGGTTCTGGACTACTAGATAAGAGTGGTGCTGGAAAAGCACAGTAGTTTAGGCAGCATCCGGGGAGCAGGAAAATCGAGGTTTCAGGCAAAAGCCCTTCATCAGCTTTTGCCGAAACATCGATTTTCCTGCTCCTCGGATGCTGCCTAACCTGTTGTGCTTTTCCAGCACCACTCTAATCTAGACTCTGATCTCCAGCATCTGCAGTCCTCACTTTCGCCGTTCTGGACTACTAGTCTAGTGCTATTAGTATCCTGCCACCTGAACATTTCTGTAGCTGTGATAAGGAAAGAGCAAGGAATAAGCTGGAGCACACTGCCATCACTGCCATTCTTAATAGCTTTTCAAGGTCAGTTTTAGCAGAGGGTTCAGTGAAGAAGATGCAGGACACAAAAGCAAATTTGTAGTTAATTAGAGAGCAATTAGTCATTATTATTAACTGAAGAAATCCAGAGCTTTCAATGAAGCAATGCTTTCACTATATTAAAATCATGGGTCTCATGAATGTCTAGGCTCTCAAGCAAGCTTCCTAATGCATTTTTGACTGAGAACCAAGATATCCATTAATCTATTGAAACAGTTGAGCCCCTGAAAACAATGCTTGATTGACAGCTGTGGGTCACTGATCTCCTGTCAGTTGCACAATTCTTATATACGCAAGGTCAAGAGGTTTTTTGATGAAGGCCTTTTGCCCGAAACATCGATTTTACTGCTCCTTGGATGCTGTCTTAACTGCTGTGCTCTTCCAACACCACTAATCCACAAGAGGTTTCAAGTGCTCGCAGTTTCAGTTTTTGATACTTTGAAAGAGTATGGCTCTTTTATCAATTTCTAAAGTGATGAATAATTACTTACAGTGTGGAAACAGGTCCAACAAGTCCACACCGACCCGCCGAAGCGCAACTCACCCAGACCCGTTCCCCTACATTTACCCTTTCACCTAACACTACGGGCAATTTAGCATGGCCAATTCACTTAACCTGCACACCTTTGGACTGTGGGAGGTAACCGGAGCACCCGGAGAATGTGCAAACGCCACACAGTCAGTCGCCTGAGGCGGGAATTGAACCCAGGTCTCTGGTGCTGTGAGGCAGCAGTGCTAACCAATGTGCCACTGTGCCATCCATTTATTTAATGCCTATTTAATGTTTTCTTTACACATGCCATTGTCACAACAAGGCTTAATGTTACTACAGGGAGGAGAAAGTGAAGATTGCAGATGCTGCAGGTCAAAGTTCAGAGTGTAGTGCTGTTAAAGCATAGCAGGTCAGGCAGCATCCAAGGAACAGCAACTTGTTGCTTTTTCCTGTTTTTGTTAGCTTAAAAATGCTACCCGCAATACACTTATTCTGCATTTTCCAACTGCCCAGCACCTTTTCACTTATAGTAAAGCATCATTTTGTTCTATATTCTGTTGTAGAAATCACTATATTCATTTTATTCACATAATAACTTGTATTGTCACAAGTAATTATACAAAATAAGGAACTTAACTATATTGATATGCATCAATAATTCTGGCAATTTTAGAACAGGGTTGCAGCTTTTGACACAGAAAAAAAAACATAATCACGCAGATATTCTTATTCAGTGTTCTTTGCAGAAATGTTTGGAAAAGTTCAACCTGTCCCTTAGCACCAGTTTCTAAACTCATAAAACTCCAAAAGTTTTAATATGATCACCATCCTCTGTTTCTGTTTGTAAAATGTTAATATTTCCAGATTAATTAGAACACCTTCAAAGCAGGAAGGCATGTAATGGAAAATTAATTGTTCTTCAATTGAAAAGTCAACTAACCTAGAATCTTCCAGTCCAAATGTAAGATTTTAAGAAAGAAACCATTTTAATTAGAAAACATTAGCAGGATTTTCAGACTAATCCAACTTATGGACCACAGAAAGATCAAAGAGCAGTTACTGATTGAACTCTAGTGTGCCTTCAACTGCTCTGTATCGCACACGACTGTAGGACATGCAACTGTTTTGTGAGCACTCAGCCTAAACCTCAAAGCAGTTGTAATGAGTCTAAAAAAGACGAGGCAATGCTATTAGGAATAAAGCAACAGTGATAGGATGTCAATGGCCCTGTCGGCACTCACGCCTCCAGCCACTTTGGTGATCATTCAGAGGGGGAGCAGCAGGTTGGGTGGGGATGGGGAGGGAGGTGAGGAGAAGAACAAGCACAGCAGAAAATTCGATGTGCAGGCCTGGCCTCCTGACTTTGAGAAGAACGTAGGAAAGAGTAGGCCATTCAGCACCTCAAACATGCCCTCCCTTTCAATGTGTCATGGCTGATCTGCCTCAGGCCTCAATGAATGTCCCTTTATTCTGTAACTATACCCCTTAGTTTGAGATTCGCCAACTAATGGAAACATCTTCAAGCTCCCTCAGAATTTTACATGTTTCAATAAGATCACCCCTCATTCTTCTTAAGTCTAAGGAATAAAGGCCTAACCTATCCAGCCAGTCTTGCCAAGTCATCAGAGGAACCATCCCAGGGAATCTCTTTTGCACTGCCTCCAATATATGCACTGTCCATCCTTTGTTAAATACTGGTTAAGAAAACTGGATATAGCCCTCCAACTGCAGCCTTACCAATGCTCTGTACAGTTATAACAAGATTTTGCCATTTTTAAATTCCAACTCCACCAAGCAATAAAGGTCAAAGTGCATAACCTCACACTTTCCTAAATTAAACTCCATCTGCCAAGTTTTTGCCCACTCACTCAATGTATCTATAATGCCCTTGCAGATTCTTCATGTCCTCCCACCTATTTTTGCATCATTAGCACATTTTGATACATTACACTGTCTCTATGCCCAAGTCACTAGTACAGACAGTAAATAATTTAGGTCCAAGGACTCATCCTTGTAACACTCCATTAGTCACATCTTTTCAATTTGAGTCCTAACTCTGTGATCTGAGTATTAACCGATCCTCAACCCATGCCATGTTACCAATACAGAGAGCTCCTAACTTGTGCAGTAAGCTTTTGCATGGCACCTTATCAAATGGTCCTTGGAAGTCCAAATATACTATATATACCTCTCTGCTTTCGCCACTCTGTTCTTCCCTCAAAAAATTAGCAAATTTCTTAAACATGATTTTCCTTTCTGTTCTGAAGGAGGGCCACTGGACTTGAAACATTAACTCTAGACTTAATGTTGAAAAATGCTCAAATAGTCTTGTCCCACCCTATTTTGTACATTTCCAAATGACAATATATAACTGAGGGCACCAATCAGAAGACCTCAACAACAATCTGTATTTATGTAGTACCTTTAATGTAGAAAAAAAAGTCCCCATGTCATCTTCCTGTGAACCACACAAGGAGATTAGGACACATGAACAAAGGTAGGCTTTAAGGATGATCTGACAGGAAGAACGAGAACTAGAGAGTATTATGGAGGGAGTTTCAGAACTTGTGGCCTAAGCAAGTGCAGGCACTGCCTCTATTGGTGGAGTACTAAAATCAGGGATGTGAAAAACCAGAATCAGAGAAGTGGCAAGATCATGGAGACTTATCTGGAGAGAGGAGGTTGGAGACTAGTAATGATGAGCCCATGAGAAGATCAGAGAGCAGAGACACAACCCAAGTCTCTACCTGTTGCTATATTCAATTTTTATTCAATCTTCTCCATCACTGCAACATAACCAAACATTCAAGATCAAATATAAGGGTATATTTTTCCTTGGAAATTATTTTCAATTTTAATCTCTGAATTACTTTTTCCAGGCAAACTGAAGCAACCCGAATTTCAAACAGTTTAAAGACTTGTAAATTTTCTGAACTCTACACTCTCCCTAATATAGCGCTGGGTGCTAAAATCAAACTGACGTAGCCAAAAGAATTATACATCAGCTACAGCAGCTGCTTTTGATCATTAACCATTTACTCCATTTGAGAAGTTAGCATAGTCAGAGGACATCAAGAGAAATCCCAAAGAAGACTGTAATATTTCTATATTTTTGGGTGCAAATTTTGTTTCTGTTACAAACGGACAAACTTTCTGGGCTTGAAAATGGCTGAGGCGGATCACAAAATTGTATTTCCTGAAAGCTTTAGAACCCCAGGATTGTCTACACATTCCAGCTAAAGATGAAAAAGGGACTTGGAGATGACCTGTCCCTGCCAGCTCTGGAAAATGGAAAACATCCAGACTAAAATGCTAAAATGGACAATAATGTGCATCACTTTGCAATGAAAATTCTATAAAGCTACACTAGAAGCTCAACATCCTTCCAATTAGCACACCAATATGGGCCATCAGCACCTTGTCACATGACTAAATCCTGAGTTTGTTAATAGCTTAAGTATACAATTCTGGGATTGTACATCCATTTTTGTCGGACCTCCAGAAGGAAAGCAGGATCCATGCCGAGTTAGCAAATTGCTTTGGACTCTATATTGTCTAAAGTTTGCTGGCTGGAAAAAAATGCCTCCAATTTTGCAAGACCTCCAGGATTTTGTAACTCACATGAATTGAACTTTTTTTAATATCTGGATTTACCAAAAACTCCATTTATAACCTCTCTCTTCTCCAGCATTGTCTTTCCAACCTACTGCGTGCTTGTGCAGGTGGATGTAGTAGAGAAGCAATTCCCTTGCAATTGGAATGTGTTGTTAATAACCCTATCTTTGATTTCACCTTGGGAGCAATGTTTTATGGCTTTATTTTAAAATTTGGAATCCAAAAGCCAGAATTTGGGGAGTGTCCTTTGACATTCAGTAAGAAATGTAAGTAAAGAAGGAAAGGACTAAATTAAACAATACCTCACACTTAAGAACAAATAAACAATGACAATTTAAATTCACCCATATTCACCCTTTGCCCATGATGGAGTACATACATACAGAAAAAAACAAAGAAAATATGGTAGAAACTCAGCCAGACTGACAGCACATGTATCGAGAGAACAATAGTTAATATTTTGAGTATGATAGGACTTCTTTACATCAGAATGAGTCATATCACACTGAAAGTCTGTTTCTCTCTCCATAGATGCTACCAGACCTATTGAGTTTCTTCAATACCTTCTGAAGTTATTTCAGATCTCCAGTATCCAGAGTACTTTGCTTTTATTGATTGCATGCATGAAAATGTTTAGCCAAAACAAATTCTGTCAAACGATTCATTGACATTGCTAAGCTCACACACAATGAGTAGTTACCATGGGATACGCCAAAGAACTGTGAATGACAATGGAACCATGAATCAGAATGAGTCAGAACCGATGCAAAGTGAGGAAAATTATTCCTTTCTCCTCTTGTAGCATGCAATGCCAAATAAATAACTAGCACACAGTGAAATGAGAGCAATAACTACAGAGCAAAATAGAAGTCAATCAAGTGCAACAGTCTACTTATAAGTCTATTCCTTACTCTGGGTAATGGAAGTCTTTAGACATCTAAGTCTCAGAGAATTTTTCCAGATCATAATACAGCAGCTAATCGGTCTTAATAAGCATCAATATACATGGATCATGCTTCAATAAGAGTCTGCAGGGTTTCTGTATTCTCTGTTACAGCAAGATATGAGAATTGTCAATGCATCCTATGAAAGTGAGAGCATTGAAATCTGCCAAAAATTCAGTTGTCTGCATTTCCCAAATACTAATTATGGTCATCAGCAGATTTCCTTACCACCACCTTCACAACTATGCCTGTCCCTACCTCATACACAGCCAAGCTGCTGTTGAAATCTTCTGGTACTGTCTATGACCAAGGGTATCCTGTCAAATTCCCATTTCCAACCATTGTAAAACTTCACCACCTCCAAGATCCAATGTCCATAAGCTATCCTGCACCAAGTCCTGCTAATTTAACACTTCCATCTTTGCTAAAACCCTACAATCCTTCAAATTCAAAATTGTCATCCTCTTATTTAAATCCCCTCAAAGCCTTACTCTTCTATGTGGCACAGGATGGAATAAGTATGATAGCAAAAAAAAAATCTGAAATCAGAAGATGTAAAATCCGTGTGGGTGGAGGTAAATAGTAAAAAGGGAAAGAGAACTCTGGTAGGATTAGTTTATAGGCCCCCAAACAACAACTATCTGGTGGGACAGAGAATAAATCAGGAGATAATGAGGGCATGTTACTAAGGCAGCACATTAAACATGAATGACTTCAATTCTGATGTAGATTGGAAAAATCAAATTGGCAGAGATAGCTAGGAGGAAGAAATATGAGTGTATTTGGGACAGTTTCCTGGAACAATATGTCATGGATTCAACCAGGGATCAAGTTACTTCGGATCAAGTGGTATGCAATGAAGCAGAGTTAATCAATGATGCCAGAGTTTTCGGATAAAGGATTCCTGACCTGTGTTTGTTCAACTCCTCTGATTGGAAACAGCGATCATAACATGGGAGAATTTAGCATTCAGTGTGAGAGGGAGGAACTTGGATGAGAAACACTGTGCTGAGTTTAAATAAGAGTAATTACAAAGGAATGAGGGCAGAGCTGGTTGGAGTGGACTGGGAAAGGAGCTGAGCAGCAACGACATTTGAGGAACAATGGTAAATGTTGAACAAAATATTTCATGGCTCACAGCATAGAAATATCCCAGTGAGAAAGAAGAATTGTAGGAAGGCAATAAGCCAACCATGATTAACGAGGGTAGTTGAGGAAAATAACAAACTCTCAGCAAAAAAACCATACAATTTGGCAAAGATTAACAATAAGCAGAGGATTGGAAAAGTTTAACAAAAGATCAACAAAAAAAGGGAGAAGATAAATATCAAGAGAGGCAGCAAGAGCTTCTTTAAAAATATAAAAAGGAAAACAGAGGCCAAATTGAACATAAGCATTTTAGAGAATGAGGCTGGGGAACTAGTAATGGGCAACCAGAAAATGGCAGAGGAGTTGAATGAACACAGGTCAGGAATCCTTTATCTGAAAATGACAAGACCATCTAGTTTTCAGAGAAAGGATATTTTTATTTTTGGGTCCACTGTAGTTTGTTCAGGTCCGTTGACATAATCCGAATAGACCTAAAAGCGTGGTTTTTTTCCAATGGATCCAAACAGACTTAGACACACAGAGTTCGGTATTTAGGTCATTTTGGTTTTTGGATAAACAGATAGTAGATACCTCACTTGTACACTGCAACAATTTTCACAGTGGAAGACACCGATATCATTCCAAAATTACTAATAATCAAGAACCAAAAGGAGGGAAACAGATGTCACAAGACAAAAAGTGCTCGGGGACATTGATGGGATCAAAGATTGAAAAATCCCCTGGACTTGATCGGATGCATCCTAGGATGTTAAAGGAAGTAACTGAAGAGATAGTCAATGTACTGGTAATAATCTGCCAAGAATACTCACCCTGGAGATTTCCCAGTGAGTAGGAAACAGTCAATATAACAACTTTATTTTGAAAAGGGAAGAAGACAAAAACTGGGTATGATAGGCAGTGAGCACAACTGATGGACTTATACACTTAATGGTAAGAGATTCTGGATTAGTGGTGCTGGAAGAGCACAGCAGTTCAGGCAGCATCCGAGGAGCAGTAAAATCACTTAATGGTAAGGTCCTAGGGAGTGTTGCTGAACAAAGAGACCTTGGAGTGCAGGTTCCTATTGCCTTGAAAGTAGAGTTGTACGTAGATAGGATAGTAAAGAAGGCATTTGGTATTCTATCCTTTATTGGTCAGAGCATTAGGTATAGGAGTTGGGATGTCATGTTGCAGCTGTCAGGACGTTGGTTAGGCCACTGTTGGAATATTGCGTGCAATTCTGGTCTCCTTCCTATTGGAAGGATGTTGTGAAACTTGAAAGAGTTCAGAAAAGATTTACAAGGATGTTGTCAGGGTTGGAGGATTTGTGCTATACGGAGAGGCTAAATAGGCTGACGTTGTTTTCCCTGGAGTGTCGGAGGCTGAGGGGTGACCTTATAAAGGTTTATAAAATCATGAGGGGCATGGAGAGCATAAATAGACAAAATCTTTTCCCAGGGGTGGGGGAGTCCAGAACTCGGGGCCATAGGCTTAGGGTGAGAGGGGAAAGATATAAAAATGACCTAAGGGGCAACGTTTCCATGCAGAGGGTGGCACTTGTATGGAATGAGCTGCCAGAGGAAGTAGTGGAGGATAGTACAATTGCAACATTTAAAAGGCATTTGAATGGGTAGATGAATAGGAAGGGTTTGGAGGAATATGGGCCAAGTGCTGGCAAATGGAACTAGATTAGGTTGGGATATCTTGTCAGCATGGACAAGTTGGACTGAAGGGTTTGTTTCCATGCTGCACATCTCTATGACTCTATCTGTTGTTGACTAAATGTTCGAGTCTGTTACAAAGGATACACTTAGAAAGACAGAGTATGATGAAGCAGAATCAGAATGGAATCACAAAGGTAAAATTATGCCTGACAAGTTTATGAGATTCATGAAGGAGGTAACAAGCAGGACAGATAAAGGGGAAGCAGTGGATATCATATATTTGGATTTTGAGAAGGCATTTGATAAGATGTCACTTCTTAGGCTACTTTATGGGCGCTACAATGGCTTAGCGGTGAGCACTGTAGCCTCACAGCGCCAGAGACCCGGGTTCGATTCCAGCCTCATACGACTGTCTGTGTGGAGTTTGCACATTCTCCCTGTGTCTCCTCCAGGTGCTCCAGTTTCCTCCCACAGTCCAAAGATGTGCAGGTTAGGTGAATTGGCCATGCTAAATTGTCTATAGTGTTCAGGGTGTGTAGGTTAGGGGAAATATAGACTAATAGGGTAGGGGAATGGGTCTGAGTAGGTTACTCTTCAGAGAGTCGGTGTGGACTTGTTGGGCCAAATGGCCTGTTTCCACACTGTAGGGATTCTATGATTAATAAGGGCTCATGGTATTGCAGGTAGTATACTAACACAGACAGAGAATAGGCTAACTACAGATGACAGAGTTGGGATAAGGGGGCATATTCGGGATGGCAATTCATAACTAGTGGTGTGCCAAGGGATCACAATTATTTAAAATCCATATTAATGACTTGGATGAGATAAGGGAATGTAGTCCAGCCAAGTTTGCAGATGACACAAAAATTGGTGGGAAGTAAGTGGTGAGAACAATACAAGGAGGCCATAGAGGGATATCGACAGGTTAAGTAACTGGAGAGAAACTAGGCAGATGGAAGAAAATGGGGAATATTGTGAAGTTATGCAATTCAGCAAGAATAGAAAAGCTGAAAAATATTTATATTGAGAAAGACTGCAGAGAAGTTGCAGAACAGAGGGATTTAGAAGTCTTTGTGCATGAATCACAAAAAGCTAGCATGCAAGTTTGAGGGTTATAGAGAATGCAAATGAAATGCTGGCCTTTATTTCAAAGGGAATGGAATATAAGCAGAGTGAGGATTTGATAAAACTCTGCAAGGCCCTTGTCAGACTATAGCTGGAATACTCTGAACAGTTTTAGGCCCCTTACCTGAGGAAAGCATTGGAGACTATCCAGGGAAGGTTCACGATGTTAATACCAGGTACACTGCCTTATAAGGAGACGTTGTATAGGCTGGGCCAGTAAGGCTGCATCATTAAGTATATTCAAGACTGCGATGGACAGATTTTTTAATCAGGAAGGGATTCAAGGGTTACAGGGAGAAAGCAGTAAAGTGGAGTTGAGGGTTATCAGACCAGCCATGATCAAACCAGAAGAACACTCAATGACCTGAATGGACTCTCTCTGCTCCTACATTATATGGTCTAATTATGGTCATCCCTAACCCTGTTTTATTCTTGCTTCAATCCTGTGGCCCACCTCACTTGAAACTTCTGCTATTATGACTCTTTCCTCTCATTCATTGCTCCATTCCTTTTCCCACAATCACTGATGGTCCCACGCCCCCACTTCCAGAAACCCTCATCCACCCTCTCCTTCTTGAAAATCCTCAAGACTGACCTCTTTGATTACCCCTTAGTTCCACATTTATTTTTCTGCTTTGTTTCTGTGATGAGCTTGGAAAGATTTTATTTAACAGAAATGGCACAGTGGAAACGCAAATTATTACTCCCATTGTATTATAGAAAACCTTCCGGTTTTGTTTGCACAGTTCTTGCCTCCTGCCCACTGTAGCTTTTCATTCTCACAAGACAAACCTGAATTACTTGTTTTACAATTCCACTGGTTTGACTGAATCCCAAAGTGTGCACTTTAGAAGCTCAACAAACAGCAGCAATATGTTCAGGAAATGACTCAGCTCCCATCAATTATTTTCAGTGGCACTGTTTTAACTTTGCACAGAACGATTAGTTTTACCAGAGTTTCTGCACTGTGTTGAACTAATTACACAGAACCATTTCCCTGAACATAGGTTTCTGTTGAAGCAGTGCCTTGTCCCAATATGTTGCAGAACTGAATAGCAAGGTGAATATTTACTTTCACACTGAGATTCTAATCTCATCCAAAAGTAGAAAGAGGAAGAGAATGAAGGATGACTAATTTGTTGCCTTTTCAACCCCTCCCTGGAAGTGCTGTTGAATTAACAGGCTACCTAATTCTAATTTTGAATACGGAGTAAGCTACAAAGCATGAGTTCAGGGAGCAAATAAAACTGAAAACTACATGTAACCAAATGTAAAATAACTGAATTTAAAATTGTTAACAATGTACCTGATTCACAATCTTTAACAGAAGTAGCAGACTTAAAATGTGATTCCAAAGCTGCAAAACCTTATAAAAATAAAATGCTTAAATCACATAATAACAGAATTCAGTCACTAAAACATGAGCAAGATTCCAAGTCGATAATTAATTGTGCATAAGAAATGTGAAGATCTCCTAGAGGAGCAACTAAGTGCACTTTTATATGCCATTTGAAAAATATTTTATCAAATTAAGTATATTTAGATTTAGGAGTTTTAATTTGGATGAAGTTGAATTCTCTTTTGAGCATACCTTAAACTGTGATATTATAAGTTATAATGTGGAGGTCATTAAAAGCTGTATTGGTTCCTAGAGCAACTGCACATGCACATTTGTTCTCAAGTCAGCCAAACAATGCGATCATTGTTACGCCCAGCAAAAAGAGTACACAGTGTTTATTTAAAGTAAACTTGACTCCTACAGTTCTGCTTTTATAATTACCCATCTACACAATTACCTCAGTCCAAATAAATCAACACCAGTTACTTCAGATATAAATACTGCACCTGAAATATCCACCAGGGAAACAACTTGCGCAATGTATGCGCTTTGCATCAATACAAAGAACAGTTCTTGCTGGGGGATGGGATATCTTGAGTTTAGACAGTAATTTGTTCAAAACAGCAAGAAAACTGTTTAAACAGCACCTTTAATGATCTTAACACATCACAAAGCCATGCACAGCAATAAAGTGGACTGAAAGCAAACCTAAGCTTCCTCTAAATTGCGAGACTGCACAGCCTTTACAAGTTTCTTTGCATGCCAAATGGCATGCCAATGCATTGACTTCTGGTTTTGGAAGTCGCTGCTGTCCATGTACCATGGAGGTCTATGCACTGAAAAAAAAAATTGAGGGAACATTGGTTTGACAGCTGGATTTCACAAACTGCAATAATTAGGCAAATAAATCTAGTTTACTCACCATGTGGTCTGTTCTACCTTGAGGTGGAGGTGCCAGTGTTGGACTGGTGTGGACAAAGTTAAAACTCACACAACACCAGGTTAGTCTAAAAGGCTTATTTGGAAGTACAAGTTTTCAGAGCGCAGCTCTGTTGTCAGGTAGCTAGCGGGACAGGATTACAGGATACAGAATTTATAGTAAAATATCCAAGTGTCATACAAATGATGTGATGTATTGAACAAACCTAGATTGCTGTTAATTCTTTAATCACTTTGAACAGGGCTGCATGTTTTGATTCATTAATATGTAAATATCAGAACTTCTTTCAAGTCACATTCCTGAGATAACTTAAGGTTTTATAAAAACAGGTGACATTTCAGCTCAGACAATGGATTAAAGGTTGGAGGTTAGAGTCTGTCTGTATTCCAACCTTGAGTCAGACTGGTATTATTTCCAAAGTAGGAATTTATAAAATGTCACTTGGACTGACTGCGTACAGACTGTGTTTTTTGAGAAAATAGAATGTGTCTGTAAATACAAATCTGCAAATGCAAATTCACTCCATAGACTTTTATATATGTTGTGTGTGTCTGAGAGAGAGAGAGATAGTGAATGAGAGGGGGTCTCCGTGAGTGTGTGAGTGTAATGGTATGTGAGCCCAAGATCCTGCTTGAGGCCATCCTCATGGGTATTGAACTCATTATTAGCCTATGCTCAGCGACTTTGTGTTGTTGCATTCCCTGAAGTCCGCCTTGGAGGATGGCCAAATGTCCCTGACCGTTGAAGTGTTCCCCGACTGGGAAGGAACATCCCTGTTTGGCGATTTTTGTGCGGTGTCCATTCATCCATTGTCATAGTGTCGGCTTGTCTCATCAATATACCATGCCATCCTTACTGGCAGCATATGAGATAGACAATTTTGGCTGAGTCACATGAGTACCTATCACATATGTGGGCTGCAAAGAAAATGGCGTTATTTCTCAGCTCCCGAGAAGTACTGGACAATAAAGGGTAACCTTTCGATTGTATTCCTATGTCTGTCCCTGAGGAGGTCTTTACAGTTTCGCGCTGTGGCACGTCGGAACTGGCGATCGATGAGGTGGGCATCATATCCTGTTCTTACAAGGGGTCCTTTCGCACTTTCAGGTGTTCGTTAGGTTCCTCCTCATCTGAACAGATCCTGTGTATGCATAGGGTTTATCAGGAAATGTGTAAATCCCAGATTCATCAGCTGTACTCACAAGGTAGAGCAAAACGTCACTCGATCATAACGCAACGCCATCCATGCTCTCAAAACCAATCGCAACATTGTCATTTAACCAGCAGACAAAGGAGGAGCCATCATCATTCAGAATAGAACGGATTACTGAAAGGAAGTGTACCGACAACTGAACAATCAGGAACACAACAAGCAGCTATCAACTGATCCAACCGAAGAACACACCCGTGAACTAAACACATTGATGGAGACTTTTGATCCAGGCCTTCGAAGTACCTTGTACACTCTCATCCCACGTACTTCTCGCATAGGGGACTTCTACTGCCTACTGAAGATACACAAGGCCAATACACCTGGATTTCCCATCGTATCAGGCGATGGGACCCGATGTGGGAATCTCTCTGGCTAAATAGAATGCATCTTCTAACACATTGTACAGGGGACCTGCAGCTTTTGTTGAGACACTGCAGATTTCTTACAGAAACTCAGCACCCATGGACCAGTCGAACTCCCATGTTCTGTCCATAAAAAAATGACCTTGAGCTTCCAGTTGCCTGCCACTTCAACTCACCACCGTGTTTCCTGGCCAACAGTTCTGTCTCAGGATTGCTGCAGTACGGTGAGGCTCAGTGTGAGTTTGAAGAACAGTATCTCATCTTCTGCTTGGGAACCTTACAGCATTTAGGACTCAACATCAAGTTCAATACTTTAGGTCCCAAACACTTCCTTCCGTGTCCTTTATCTTCCCACACACCCAAGCCCTTTTATGTCATGGATACTTTCAGAACAGCTAACCCTTTTCACTCTCCCCATTATCAGCACTTTTTCTTCCCATTGTTTACTATCAACCATCCCTTTATCTGCCTTTCTTTCTCACTCTTTTTCTGGGCTCCAAGTCCACTTCCCACCTTGAGCCCCCATCCTATCATCAGCATAAATACCACCTTTTCCCAACTGCTATTTGTTCTGAAGAGTCATAGTATTCAAAAAGTTAACTCTGCATTCTCTGCATAGATGCTGCCAGACCTGCAGAGTTTCTCCGGCAACTTAGGTTCTACTTTCAATGATGTTGACAAAAAATCAGGAGAACTCATATGCTCTTTGGCCTTTTCTGCACCTACATGAGTTGGCAGTAGGAGTTTCAAAATAGCACTAATATGTCAGCTGGGATTATATGGTCAAATTTCTGGAGTTAGTTTTCAATCCACAATCATATAACTCAGAGAAGGTTGCTACCCATGAGCCAAAATTGAAACCTTACATTCCTTTTGGCCATAACTTCACCAAATCTTTGATCAAGCCACATTTTTCCTTTCAAATAAAATTAATCAATGGAACAAATTTCATTTGCTAAATTAAGCTTTTAACAAGAAATGGTGTATTTACTTATGCACTGAACAGTGAACTGGGTTGGAGAACAAGGGGACTGTAATACTCTCAGCTTGTTGCTGTGATGCCTTTATATCTGGATTCCCTTTGGGACTGTCCACTTCATGAACCCATCCTCATCTATCTTCCTTGACTTGCAACTTCTCAAGAGAAGCAAGAATCAATCATGGAAGGTTCCAGTGCATCTATGACCTTCATGAACAAAGTGCATTCAGTTTGGCAATGACATTTCCTGAGATTTTCACCTCTGCACAGTACAATGCATGATTTATGCTATCCTCTCTAAACTGAATAATAATCTGTAAACACAGAAGAGCACTGCTTTATTTCCAATACTGAGCATGTATCAGGTGTATGTGAATGATCCTGCTTTGTGTCTCCTAAGTGATCCTGCTCAAATAATTAAACTAATTTTCACTTCACACATAACTGGTAAAGCATAGATAAATTCACAAAGCCAGTGCTCAAAAGCACTCTAGCACAGTAACAGAGCTGCTGTGTTGTACCCCTATTACTCCAACCCATGCGCATTCCTAATGGGAAAGAACAATATATATTTATACTTTGGATTTGCTGCTGCACCGAAGTTTTTCATTAATAATGCTGAATAACACCCAATGAAAGAAAAATATTCTGTCTAATTCCTAACCAGCAATCGTTCCCCCAAAGGAGGAAAGAAAGCTCTCTCTCTTTGACCTGCCTAGAATTTCTTTGTGGTTCAGTGTTGAATTTTTTTAATAACACATTTCTGACGCACTTTGAAATGTTTTACTATCCTAACAATGTCATGTTAATGCAAGCCATGTTAATTTTAAATGGGAAAGAGTTGTAACCAGGCATATTCACAACACGGACCATAGTGACAAAAACCTAGCACCTCAACTCCAATCACATTGGGTACTCAGCTGCCACTCCAAATACACCAAATACTCAAACACCTCACATCCCACCGCCACACTACAATTGCTCCAACTCGAACTATGCCAGGTACCCATGCCCCCAAATCCAATTACATAAATTATTTAGATTCCCCAGCTCCAATCAAGTTGACAGTATCCAGCCATAATGTATACAAGTTATGATCTTTCCTGTTGATCTGATTGATGCACTGAGCAGATCAGCATGAAGAAATAAGGTTACTGAAACAAAGTACAGTACCATACCTCCTGTACAAAATTGCATCATGGCATCATACTGTAGGGTGACGCAATGTCCTCAAGCTAGTTTCTGAACAAGTCTGACAAAATGATTCAGAGACTAAATAAAGCCAGGCATTAAAATAAGAGAAGTCACTTTGCCATCAATCTCCTTTTATACATCTCTATGAATTCCAAAAGTATGAATTGCTTTGGATGTAGGCCCATTGAGTTCATGCAAAAATACACAGAAATGCTGGGAACTGATGTTAGGCAAGTATATTTTATTTAATCTGAATACTTCCAAAATTATTTTCAACATAAACATTGCAAGGACAGCAAATATTCTGGTGTTGGTTTTACACTTTTGAGATGTATAAAACAAGTTTGTCTCCATTACCAACTGGGTGTTCTCTAACTATTTCCTTCAAAAGGTGTTTGTCTGATTGATAGCTTCACATAGACAGAACAGCTGAGCTTTAAAGAGCACATCTTCTGAGCTCAAGAGATTTTTTCTGGTTTGCGCCCAACTGAACTTCATAACCTCTTGACACACTGCACCTTTCCAATCCACAGTAAGAGCATCCTCAATCACCAGCATAAGGATGTTCTTTAAAAAGGAGGGAGTGGCGATTTTTCTTTGTAGCTGATGGTCTGATAATAACATTACATAAATACATGGCTTCAAAACATGCAATTTGATGACTACAATGAGGGTCAGGTAATAATCTGACATTTTTCTTTCAAAAGGAATCCTACTGAACCAATCACCCACCCTTCCTTCCTAATCAGCTTAGACATGAAAAGCAAATGAGCTCATCCCAGTAAATTGCAATCAGGCTGACATGATAAATGTGTTAAGATCACATTTCTAGCATTTTACTGAACTTCGCAATGTTCTGGTCAACAACTTAATGAATACATCACTCATTTTGCTCCTGATAGGTAGTTTATATCAAATCTTCAATTATCAAAAATGTAATTTTAGGAAGTTAGGAGATAAGAGTCATCAAGTACAACTCTTCTCATATTAAGTGAGCTAAGATCAAAAAGGCCTATGCCCAACCTCATGCACCCAAATCCCAAGGCAATTTATTTTAAAAGCATTTGTTTGACTACAGTGTTGGGAACATGTCAGGAGAATGTATCAGTCCAGTTTGAAATTCTAAATCAGCAAACCGTACAATTTGGGCAAATTTCTGTCAATGGTATGCACCCCATCTATAAACAACTCAGCACCCAGTCCAGGGGGAGTCTCAGCTGCTGAAACAAGCATCTGAAAAAGATTATAACAAATATTAGGAATCTAATCAGTCATACTTTTATTAGTGTTCCTCAAACAGTTTATTTTTCTGTTTCTCTCAGAAGTGAGGGGAGTCCAAATCTAGGCAGCATGGGTTTAAGGTGAGAGGGGAAAGATTTAAAAGGGACTTCAGGGGCAACTTTTTCACACAGAGAGTGGTGCGTGTGTGGAATGAACTGCCAGAGGAATTGGTGAAGGATGGTACAATTACAACTTTTAAAAGGCATCTGGATATATATTAATATAAAGGGTTTAGAGTGATGTGGGCCAAATGGTAGGAATTGGGACTATATTAATTTAGGATATCTGGTTAGCATGGATGAGTTGGGCCAAAGGGTCTGTTTCCATATTGTACATCTTTTAAAGTAGATTAGATTATTTACAGTGAGGGAACAGGCCCTTCGGCCCAACTAGTCCACATCGACCCTCCGAAGAGCAACCTACCCAGACCCATTCCCCTACATTTATCCCTTCACCTAACACTACAGGCAATTTAGCATGGCCAAATTCACCTAACCCGCACATCTTTGGACTGTGGGAGGAAACCGGAGCAAACCCATGCAGACATGGGGAGAATGTGTAAACAGACAGTTGCCTGAGGCAGGAATTGAACCCAGGTCTCTGGCATTGTGAGGCAGCAGTGCTAACCACTGTGCCACCGTGTCACCCAGATTGTTATGATTCTAAGTAGACTGCCATGTTATGTATGTATTAGAGTGGTATTGAGAGCTGAGAGTGTAACAATGAATTTTCCTGAAATACTGGATAAGATATTGTTCACACAAGCAGACTTTCCAAAAGTGGACCAAACTAACACTAAATACGACTCCAATTTGTAAACCTCTGAATTTTACAGTATTGATAACACAGGACTGATATGATGAGACCTGCTTAAAAGCATCTGCCCACTTACCATCACAAGAACAAAAATGACTATTAGTCTGTGAACTCAAATTGAAATAATGTCTCTCTCTGTATCTTGTCCTACTGCATGGAATATCATTCTCTTTGTGGTCACTTTTGGGTTTGATCAACATTTGTGCCTGTGTATTTATTTACAAAATATTCAGTGCCACCACAAAAGATTCACAAGAAGTTTTTTAACACTTAGTGCAAAGTAACTTCCTGAATAATTGAACATGACTAAAGGACTGCTATTATTTGGTCTCTAAATAGAATTGCCTGTCTTGCATCATAAAATTATTTATCAGTTTACACTTAGCACGAAAACCCTTTTAGGTAAAAATTTTGTAAAAAATTGCCCAAGCCCTTTCCAAAAATAAGTGACTAAAGAATCTTGGAAGGTGACAGCAAATTTTCAAAATAATTCCACCTCTTGTTGCAACTTACTTCATATATTAACTTAAAAATCACACAACACCGGGTTATAGTCCAATTGGTTTATTTGGAAGCACTAGCATTCGGAGCGCTGCTCCTTCATCAGGTAGCTTCTAGAGGTAGTACTTCCAAATAAACCTGTTGGTTGATGACCTGGTGTTGTGTGATTTTTAAACTTTGCCCGCCCCAGTCCAACACCGGCTCCTCCACATCATCTATTAACTAACTTTGTTAAATTGTCATCTGATTTTGTACATTAAACTTTCCTTCCCCACCATTCCAGGAACTCAACATTTTTTTTCCCAAATCATTGAACAAAATAATGTGCTTATCATCTTGAAATTGCTTCCACCACACCCCAATGTTCCAAGTTCTCCAGTCAGGGGAATCAACCTCGAGCTCCCTTGGAATCTTGTCTGCTTCAATAGGATCACTTTGTATTCTTCCAAACTCAAGGGAATATGGACAGACAGTGTACTTGGTGTCGGATCATGGACAATGATCTTAGCCCAAGAATCAATCTAGTGAACCTTCTCCCTACCATGCCCAAAGCAAGTAGATGCTTCCTTTCCATTTGGAACCCAAAACCACACAAAGTACTCCAGGTATGGTCTGACCATATGGTAGCAAGACTCTCTAATTCTTGCACTGCAAATCACTTGCAATAAAATTCAAAATGCCACTTTTGCCTCTCTAATTGATAGTTGAAACTGCAAGTATGCTAATATTTTGTGTTCCTTGGAAGAAGCCATGATGTCTCGATGAACATTAAGATTTTGAAGACTCATGCCTTTTAAAATTTTTCTGCATCTCCATTCTTAGTTACAGAGTGAATAATCTCACATTCGACACATTACTCTCCATCTTTGTGTTTCAGTGTGGCTGTATTGAGACTGATTTTTAAAAGTGTTCCATTAGGTCCTTGGCAGCAAGGTGACTGGGAAGGGAACATTGATTAACATCATCCACGTGTTACCATTCAGGATTGGAGTAGAAACCTTTTGTGGCCTGAAGGCTATAGAAACTGAGTAGTTGCATGATCTATCTTATGGTTGCTATCAATAAAGTACTGGGTTCTGCAAAACTTTATGTTGTTGCGTGTTTTCTAGCATGAAATGAGCGGCATTAGGTTTGGAATCAAAGTGATCCTGCTTCCATCAATCATGAATGCAGGTTGCCTCAATGTCAGACTGAAGAAACAGGACAACTCTGTCACTGGGTTCCCATGAAGCGAAGGCTAGAAAAGGCCATCACTGCTGAGGTTTTCATGTAGGTTTGACTATATCTGGAAACACGCAAGTAGACATGCTTTCTTCATTAATTTCTTCCTCTTTCAAATGACACAAGAGTACTGATCCTTAGAATTTCCATTTCAGATTTTTAAAAGTCCCAATGATGCTTTTCCCTATCAAAAATCAAAGATACAAACCACAAATAATCTAAACATTGCAAATTCTCTTGTCTCTCTTGACCCCTGTTAAGACCAAACTTTTTAAAAATCTGTGAATTTTTCATTTGCTGACTCAAAGGACTGCATGACAAGATTTCATGCTATTAGATTTTTACTAAAATCGACATTAATTAAACATCATATAGACAGTAATTAATATTAGACTATAGAAAAATTATTTCCCATTAACTTCACACAACCAAAATTCCAATGATATGCTTGTACAATACACAATGTGACATATTCTTCCAGGCTCTAAAACATTCCTGTTCATCATACCCCACTGGGTGAATCTGCCAGTATCTTTTCAATCAAAGTACCCTTCATTCATTCTTCTGAGTACACTCAGATAGACTTCCAGCAGCAAAGTATCCTCTGGTGGCACTTTGGTCTTTAACATTCCACAAACCTTGTTTCTTTGAACAGGGATTCTGTACTCACCAGCACTATGCAGTACTTGGTGATAATCCCAAAACAGTTCTCATCTTCTGCCTGTCTTTGCAGTACCAGTGTCTGATCATCATTACCAAACATCGCTCTTTGTGTCTAAACTTTTACCTCTTTTCAATAGATTTTGAGTTGAGCTTTTGTTTCATTACAAACAGGCCACTTGGGTCACTTTTGCATTATGATTGACTGATTTATTGTCATGTGCACCTAAGTACAGTGAAAGGCTTTGTTTGCGAGCAGTACAGTTCACATTCACAGTTCGTTTGATTATTGTATATGCACCAATATCAAGGTGATATGCACTACTAGGAGAAAAAAACTACTGTGCGTGCAGTTTTTAAAAGTTACCTAAGGCATGGAGGAGCAAGAATGAAGAACACCACCCTTAGCCACTAACATGGCAATATTTCTGCTGCATATGGATCTTAGAAGTCTGCAAAGTGGTAGGAAAAATTAGAGGCAAATAGCCCACCTCTGAACCAGAAGGTCAGAGTGCAGGATATGACTTTGCTCCTTACACCTTTACCTTGGACCAGCAAAAACTGGGCACTCAGGATAATGCCAGATAACGTGACTCCATAACTATCCATCCCCAATTCTCTTACCATGCATACACCAGTGAGCTGTGGAAAGGAAGTAATTGGAAGCATGCTGAGAAGGATAATTGGTTAGGTACCCCTCTTCAAACTGCATTGCCTTGAGTTAAAAGAGACATAACTAACTCATAAAAATGCAGTTCATTTCCTTCAAAACTGAGTATTATCAACAGAGAATAAGCTGACCCTCATCAACAACTTAATATGAGCTAACTGAATATATACTCTCAGGTATAAAAGAAAGACTCGTATTAATGTAAAGGTTTTCATGCCCTCCAAACGTATCAAAATGACCGGTGCTAATTAGGTAATTTTGAAGCTTGATCACTGTTGGTGAGCAATTTATGCACAAGCAGCTCCCACAATGTCATAATTTTTAAAAGATGTTTTTGTGATGTTAATTACAAGGGGTTTAAATATTGGCCAGGAGACTAGAGATAACTCCCCTGCTCTCCTTTGGCAAAGTGTATTGGTATGTTTTATATCCACCCAAGAGACCAATGGTACCTAGATTTTATGCTTCAGCTCAAATGTGAGGCTTGAACCCATCACTTTCTGACAATGAGGTAAGATTGGCAACTGACCAATCCATACTTTGGGAAATAGTATCTGATCTGGAACAGCAACCCAGGCCAAATATAAACAGTCAACCAGAAGATGAAGAGTGGGCAGGATGGGCAGAGAACTGATGACGACAGCCACATCTGATTTCTTGGTTTCAAAGCTGTCTGCTCTACTTTGGCTGCAGCAACCAGTTTGCCCTCCAAAAATCAAAGACAGGGGATCTTAGGAGATATTAATCAGAAGCCAAGACTTATTTTTAAAAATACAAATGCTGTTATGAGCACAGAATTTTTCTATTCTTTGACATTCATTAATATTAACAAATGCTGCAGCTAATACCAAAGGAATCCAAATTCTTTGAGGATTTACAGAGCCCATGATTTCAGATGATTTAAATTAACCCACATTCCTGAAATGACAGGACCACTGAAGCATTTAGGTTAATAATGACATATCCAGCATTAATTTAGTTCCATACCATCAGGTTTGGCATTGCTTTCCCATTACCCTCCAATGAAGTCATTAGAACATCATTTTATAGGGTCCAAGTGGACAAAACGAAGCACGATCAAAACTCAGTTTCCATTTCCAAACCTCCAGTAGGGTGGCACAGTGGCTCAGCGGTTAGCAATGTTGCCTCACAGCACCAGGGACCCAGGTTCGATTCCAGTCCTTAGGCGACTGTCTGTGTGGAGTTTGCACATTCTCCCCGTGTCTGCATGGGTTTCCTCCCACAATCCAAAGTTCAGTAGGTTAGGTGAATTGGCCATGCCAAATTGCCCATAGTGTTATGTGCATTAGTCAGAGGGGAAAATGGGTCTGGGTGGGTTACTCTTTGGAGGGTCGGTGTGGACTAGTTAGGCTGAAGAATCTGTTTCCAAACTATAGGCAACCTAATCTAAAAAAAGTGTCAAGTCTGCTTCTTTACACAAACATCCTAGCCCAAACCGTAAAGTTATAAGTAACCAACAGATTCACCTTGACTTATGGTCTCTCAGACAACTGGTCTCCCACATTTCCTGACATGGTGATAATTCATGCGTGAATTAGACAATGAATGTAAAGAGGATAGCTAATCATTGAGGACAGGATCATAGCTGAACCCAATTCTGACCATGCAGATAATATCAAGCAGGAAAGATTGAACAAGCTTGACATTTATCCTCAAGGGAAGTGAAAGCTGAGGAGTGATCTGATGAAGGTTTTGAAGATTATGAAAAAGTTCAATGCAGAATCTATGTTTCACTTGCAAGTGAGACCAGAACAAAGGATTATAATGTATGATATAGTTACTAATAATTCATCTAGGGCAAGCTGAAGAATTTTTCACCCAGAAACTAATTTTCATAACGAATAACACGCGTGTATCCTTGAGTATGCATGTGCAATGTGTCTGGGCATGCTTTTCTGTGTGTACATCTTGTGCATGTACATTTGTGTATGCATGTATTTCCTTCTGTGTCTGTACATATAAACATACAAACATAAAAATAATACAGAAAACATACATAGACACTTCACAGCAGGGTTGTTTAATAGCCATCAGGAACAGAACAACTGGGTGACTGGTAAATGGCAGTGACTGGTTAATGGCAGTGACTGGAATATGGTTTCACTATCATCTAGCAGCCAGTTTCCATTGGCCATGCAAGGTTTGTCACCTTGGAAAGAAGCCCAGATATGAATGGCCGGAGCATGGATTAGCAATATGCAAATCATGATGTGAGGATGTGGATAAGAGTCAGACTGTGATTTTGAACTACATGTAGACACAGTATGCTCTACACACACCATCAATTTGTAAAGGGTTAGGAGCACCACTAGGAGCCCTTACAAAGGATCATTGTGAGCATGTAGAAAACAGCTGCAATGATTCTATTTTATTTTCATGGGGCCAAAAGAAGAATGAGCAAGCAGTTCCCACTAGAGGAGAGGAAAAGACAAAACTTATTTAAAAAAAGAGACTATACAAGCCAATTAAAAACATTTACATGTGTCTATTAAACTGGATAGAGGGAACTTAAAAATAGACAGGATTCTGGTTAATCCAAGATGGAGTATGGGAAACATTTGTAGCTGTAATAGCTGCTCCTTTTTTGAGATAGTTTAGGTGTTGGAGGTGATTTCTTGAATTCCAGGAGCAGAAATTACTGTTTTATATGCTGTTGCATCATTTTGGAACTTTGGAGAAAAAAAATTGAAAAAATAGCACTTTTACAAGGGAGAAAGACAGATAAAGGCAGCGAGCACATGGTCTGTAAGGGAGAGAGAGAGAAAGAAACCCACACTACTAACTGACATAGCTATGAATCTGCGCAGTTACTGTCTTTGCTGTTTGGATTCAGGTATCGCTGGACATCAGAGTGCGTCTATGAATAATTCACAAACAGCAAAATTCACAACTGATCTTGGAGGAACCTGTTTGGGAAAGGTCACAGCACAGAATCCGGTAAGTCAATAGTTTTAAATATAGCCTTGCTATAAATTTACATTAGTAAGTAGAGTGGGCTCTTCCTTGATTATATGTTTTTATTGACATCGGTCTCTTGATTAAATTTTAAAGATATAAACATAAGTATTAAGCTAGCATGGAGCAGTGTTTTGTAGATCAATAAGACGGTGTTATATTCTGGGTCTGTAGATTGGAAGGAGCAAAATGGCCTTTAGTAGAGTGATATGCTCTTCTTGTCGGATGTGGGAGTATCAAGAGAGTTTACGGGTTACTGAGGATTATATCTGCAATAAATGCCATTGGAGCCCTGTGATCAGTGGAGTGCCACAATGATCGGTGCTGGGTCCACTCTTTTTCATCATTTGTAGAAATGATTTGGGAATGAACATAGGAGGTACAGTTAGTAAGTTTGCTGATGATACCAAAATTAGACATGTCGTGGACAGCGAAGAAGGTTACTTCAGAGTTCAACAGGATCTTGATCAGATGGGCCAATGGGCTGAGGAGTGGCAGATGGAGTTTAATTCAGATAAATGTGTGGTGCTGCATTTTGGGAAAGCAAATCTTAGCAGGACTTATACACTTAATGGTAAGGTCCTAGGGAGTGTTGCTGAACAAAGACCTTGGAGCAAAGGTTCATAGCTCCTTGAAAGTGGAGTTGCAGATAGATAGGATAGTGAAGAAGGCATTTGGTATGCTTTCCTTTATTGGTCAGAGCACTGAGTATAGGAGTTGGAAGGTCATGTTGAGGCTGCACAGGACATTGGTTAGGCCACTGTTGGAATATTGTGTGCAATTCTGGTCTGTTGTGAAACTTGCAAAGGTTCAGAAAAGATTTACAAGGATGTTGCCAGGGTTGGAGGATTTGAGCTATAGGGAGAGGCTGAATAGGCTTAGGGCTGTTTTCCTTGGAGTGTCGAAGGCTAAGGGATGACATTATAGAGGTTTATAAAATCATGAGGGGCATGGAGAGGATAAATAAACAAAGTCTTTTCCCTGGGGTGGAGAGTCCAAAACTAGAGGGCATAGATTTAGGGTGAGAGGGGAAAGATATTAAAGGGAGCTAAGGGGCAACTTTTTCACGCAGAGGGTGGCGCGTGTATGGAATGAGCTGCCAGAGGATGTGGTGGAGGCTGGTACATTTGCAACATTTAAAAGGCAAGTGGATGGGTATTTGAATGGGAAGGGTTTGGAGGGATATGGACCAAGTGCTGGCAAATGGGACTAGATTGGGTTGGGATATCTGTTTGGCCTGGACGGGTTGGACCAAAGGGTCTGTTTCCATTGCTGTACATCACTATGACTGTATCGTGTATTGACAGGCCTATCAATTTCACAGTACCCTTGTAGCAATAAAATGTCCCAAGGCCCCACATGAGGGGGAGGGGTTTGACTTGGTTTGGTGATAATTAACTCACTTTAAGTTTTAAATTCATTTCTCATTCTGTTGAGATTCGTAGTAAGCATAAGTAAACCAGCAGATTCATTAAGAAACCACTGCAAAGACTTATTTCCATTGATGTTGCAGTATCCCATAATAGGTGCACTTTTGAGGATGACAGACTTTCAGATTAGCCAGGCACAGTAAACCGGTCATCCTCATGGGGGCTTACATAAACTGAGTGCATAAACAAAGTCATAACCTTTAATATGGGTGGCACGGTGGCATAGTGGTTAGCACTGCTGCCTCGCAGCGCCAGAGACCCGGGTTCAATTCCCGCCTCAGGTGACTGACTGTGTGGAGTTTGCACGTTCTCCCCGTGTCTGCTTGGGTTTCCTCCGGGTGCTCCGGTTTCCTCCCACAATCCAAAGATGTGCAGTCAGGTGAATTGGCCTTGCTAAATTGCCCGTAGTGTTAGGTAAGGGGCAAATGTAGGGGTATGGGTGGGTTGCGCTTCGGCGGGTCGGTGCGGACTTGTTGGGCCGAAGGGCCTGTTTCCACATTGTAATGTAATCTAAAAAATCTAATCTAATCTAATATTCAATTAACCTTACAGAAAGAATCAAACCGAAAAGAAGGTTATCTTAAACAAACAAGCTTGCACTTCATCAGGTTAATGTTGGCAAGTTTGCCTGCGAGAAGAAACAACACTCCTTCGCTATCTCATTCCCAGTCCCAACTTGCAATTCATTTCTATCATTGATTACATCAATTAAACAATCTTCAAAGAGAATGGTTTCCATAGACCACAAACAATTGGTTAATTGTCCACACAGCGTTTTAGTATTTCTGTCTTCCCTTGTCCTAACCACCCACCCTTCCTTAACCTCCCAGCTCAGGAGAGTGAGAAGCATGGGTAACAAAGTGTCAAGGACACCAAAACAGGTGAGAAAAAGCAGATGAGGACAATAAATCACTAAGTAGTAACACCACAATGACTGTAGCTTGTTACTCATCCACTGCCTTTAGAAAAAAAGTGTCATAAAGGTGTTGTGCAATTGTCACGATTTGGAGACATGCCTTCCTTTTTAGTTGCCTTTATGCAGTTTTGCAGCAGTGGCTTCTTCGTTTGGCTTATAGACTCTCCCCGTTCTCAACAGTGTTTTGTCTTCTCTGTTTACCTCAATGAAAGCAGCTATTGCAACACTCAAGATGCTCAACAGTACCCAGGAGAAAGCAGTCTGTTTGATCAGCAGCCGTCTACTCTTGGTGCATAGTGGTAGCAGTGTAGTTAAGATGCATTGCAAAACTCACCAATGCTCTTTTGACTGCGCCCTTCAAACCCAGCAGCCTTAGCCATCGAGAAAGATAAAGAAAGCGAATGTATGAGATTATCACCACCTACAAGTTCCCCTACAAGCCATGCACAACCCGGACAAACAAATACATTGCCGTTCTTTTACTGGGTCAGAATCCTGCAATCACTTTCCAAACAGCACCCTTGTGTTCCTATTCCCCATGGATTGCACAGTTCCAGAGGCAGCTTGCTACCTCTTTCACCAGGGCCAATAAGGACAGGCAACAAATGCTACCCTTGCCAGCAATGCCAACATCCCATGAAAGAAATGAAAGAAAGGTCTATAGGGGTCTGCAAGAGTTTGTGTGGTTCACCCTGGTTATCAGGTCTCTGTCTATTCATCATTAGATCTCTGAATTCATCTACTTCATTTGCCCTACACAACTAAATGTTTTCTTTAATTTTTTTCTTTCGGGATCCTGATGGTCCTTTTCAGGCTACTTCCAAAAATCTTGGAGCTGTTTCAGTGTGTGCAGAATAGCTTGTCAATAACGTCACACCAGCTGCTATAAAATGCAGGAAGGCTTCCTAAACATCAAACAGCTTGCTGGAACGTCATCCCAAAACTACTAAAGTGTAGCAAAAATTTCCTGGGACTAACCACTAAAGATAAAAGTAGCTGACACACTTTTACTTTGGCAGATTAAGGATTAAGGGATATAGTGGTAAGACAACTTGGTGGAGTGATCTGTTCAAAACTAGTATCTTTGGGATAATGAATTTTGAATGCTGCATAGTTTTTAAACAAAAATCTCCTTTATTACATTTAACAATTAGCTGATTACCTGGAACGTTAAGTTGTGCAAATTGAAATAATTAAATTGAAAATGTGAAATTTAGCTCATCACATCCCAAAGTCTTGTACATATAATCAGGATTTGGAGATGTCGGTGTTGGACTGGGGTGTACAAAGTTAAAGACCACATATAATCAGAGTATATTAATCCCTCTGGAGGACTGAAAGAAAAGTGTTGTAGATAGAATGAAGATTCCAGGCACCATTTTTGTGCCTGTAAAGTTCAATCAGAATGCTTGCATCTACTGGACACAAAACATATTCTTTTGTTTATCTTGATTTCTCTTCACATCAAAGCAAACCAGTCATCAACGTGTCAAATGTAGGGAAGAGTTTATTCATGTCCCTTTGTGTAACGGCTGCTTTGAAGCAGATTACAGCCCAATCAAAAAATGAACTGCTCAGTCAGGTCTTTTAAGCTGTCACCATTAATTATCAAGGGGGTGGGGGGGATGGTTAGGTTCTCATTTGATGGAGATGGTCATTGCGTGGCATCTATGAGATGCAATGCTAATTTCTGGTTATCATTCCAAGCCTGGATATTGGCAAGGCGTTTACTGCTCATAGGCATCAACTGCTTCAGTATCTGAGGAGTCACAAATATTGTGAACGTTGTATATTGTCCCATTTACCAACCTTTGGCCCATATCCCTCTAAACCCTTCCTATTCATATACCCATCCAGATGCCTTTTAAATGTTATAATTGTACCTGTCTCGACCAGTTTCTCAGGCAGCTCATTTCATACGTGCACAACACTCTGCGTGAAAAAGACTCTAACGTCTTTATAGAATCTTCCCCCTCTCTTCTTAAACCTATGCCCTCTAGTTTTGGACTCCCCACTGTAAAAAAAAGACTTTGATATTCATTCTATCTATACCCCTCGTGACCCCTTCCACCAGTTTGCTGATGAATGAGAGTAGACGGATAGGACAGTAATTGGAATAGTTAATGCTTCAGATATAGGAAGGAAAAGGATGAGATTCTGAATGGTGAATATAGAAAGTTAGGCAGGAATGTAAAAAGGAGGTCCTCGATACTAATAATATCTTGATTACTCCTGGTGCTATGAGCTAGTGAGAGTAGGAATTGGAGGATAGAGCAGATGATTGCGTGTCTGAGGAGCTGGTGTATGGGAGAAGGATTCACATTTTTAAATCACTGGAATCTCTTCTGGGGTAAACATGACCTATACAAGAAGGATGTATTGCACCTGAATTGGAAGGGGACTAATATACTGGCAGGGACATTTGCTCGAGCTGCTCTGGAGGATTTAAACTACTAAGGTGGGGAAATGGGACCCAGGGAGATAGTGAGGAAAGAGATCAATCTGAGACTGGTACAGTTGGGAAAAGAAGCAGGTCAGACAGTCAGGACAGGCAGGGACAAAACAGAGAACAAGGTAGGACGGATAAATTAAACTGCATTTATTTCAATGCAAAAGGCCTAACAGGGAAGGTAGATGAACTCAGGGCGTGGTTAGGAACATGGGACTGGGATATCATAGCAATTACAGAAACGAGGCTCAGGGATGGGCAGGACTGGCAGCTTAATGTTCCAGGATACAAATGCTACAGGAAGGATAGAAAAGGAGGCAAAAGAGGAGGAGAGTGGTATTTTTGATAAGGGATAGCATTACAACTGTATTTAGGGAGGATATTCCCGGAAATACATCCAGGGAAGTTATTTGGGTGGAACTGAGAAATAAAGGGATGATTACCTTATTGGGATTGTATTATAGATCCCCTAAGAGTCAGTGGGAAATTGAGAAACAAATTTGTGGAGCGATCTCAGTTATCTGTAAGAATAATAGGGTGGTTATGGTAGGAGATTTTAACTTTCCAAACATAGACTGGGACTGCCATAGTTGTTAAGTGTGTACAAGAAAAATTTCAGATTCGGTATGTGGATGTACCTACTAGGAAGGTACAAACCTTGATCTACTCTTGGGAAATAAGGCAGGGCAGGTGACTGAGGTGTCAGTGGGGGAGCACTTTGGGGCCAGCAATCATAATTCTATTAGTTTTAATGTAGTCATGGAAAAGGATAGACCAGATCTAAACGTTGAAGTTCTAAATTGGAGGATGGCTAATTTTGACGGTATTAGGCAAGAACATTCAAAAGCTGATCAGGAGCACATGTTCACAGGTGAAGGAACGGCTGGGAAATGGGAAGCCTTCAGAAATGAGATAACAAGAGTCCAGAGACAGTATATTCCTGTTAAGGTCAAAGGAAAGCTGGTAGGTATAGAGAATGCTGGATGACTGGAGAAAATGAGGGTTTGGTTAAGAAAAAGATGGAAGCATATGTCAGGTAGAGACAAGATAGATTGAGTGAATCCTTAGAATATAAAGGCTGTAGGAGTATATGTAAAAAGGAAATCAGGAGGGCAAAAAGGGGACATGAGATAGCTTTGGCAAACAGGTTAAGGAGAATTCAAAGGGTTTTTACAAATACATTAAGGACAAAAGGGTAACTAGGGAGAGTATAGGGCCTCTCAAAGATCAGCAAGGCGGCCATTGTGTGGAGCCCTAGGAGATGAGGGAGATACTAAACGAGTATTTTGCATCAGTGTTTAATGTGGAGATATGAATAGGAAGGGTTTGGAGGGATATGAGCCAGGTGCTGGCAAGTGGGACTCGATTAGGATTGAATACCTGGTCAGCGTGGATGAGTTGGACTGAAGGGTCTGTTTCTGTCCTGTACATCTCCATGACTCTATGACTCGATATCAGAGGGATTGCTTGGTAGTAATTGGCACTATTCGCCAAGAGTACTTAGAATGATCGGGATCAGACTAAACTTTCTTTTGTGAGTTTAGTTTGTGACTGAACCATAAATACAACTACATGACATTCAACCATGAGCTGTGGTATTTTTTGTAAAGCCACCAGTTTCATAGTTTAATTACACACCTACCTCTCAAATAAAGATAATGAATCATTTGTGCACCCTATTAGCTGTTAGGATGATTCCAATGGTCAATTAGAGTATTACATATAGGTAAAAATCTTTAGTTCTTTAATATTGAAAGGATTAGTTTTATATCATTCTAAATAAATTCAGGAGTCTAATTTGAAATGAACCATGCTTTCAGAACATAGACAAATTTTCAAAGGAACTAAAGCATTCAATTATTGAATTTGTCATTGTGTTGAAGTAATACTTTGTCCACTATGAGCTCAGTTTTATGAGGTAGATTATGCAATTGCTGGCACAAAGACCCTCAGATCACTTGAGTACAATGAAGGCAGAGAAAACAACTGGAGGAGAAATGTTGCAGGTGGATTGTACATCCTTTACTTTCAAATGGTAGCCTTTATTGGAACAGCCCCCTCTCGATATCAGGAAATAGAACAATGCAATGACTCTTCTGGGTTCTCCAACTCATTGTCCATTTTCTCTCTTTGCACATCACGACACAAGGAGTACTTGCTGAGGAAATGATTCCTATGCCTTGAAGTTTAACCTCAGGCAGTCTAATAACCAGGATCATGTTATTAAAACTCGAAGGAAACACACATTGAAAGGAAAGATCTTTCTCGCGCAGCCAGGGTTTCAGCTTCTCACATAAAACAACTCAAGGAGAGGGACAGGGAAGTGAGAATTTTTCACAATGGGCTTTTGAAAATTTTAGCTCACAGGAAACTCCTCAAATGTATGAAATCATTCAGGCATTGATTAAACAACAACTTCCATTTATATGTAATATTAAAACACCCCACGGCACATTACAGGAGTGTAATCAGACACCATCATTAATATAATACCAAGCCTCATTTTCTACATCCATTTTGCTCCAATAAATGTATTAAAGCATAAAGCAAGTTTAATGTTTCTGTCACATAAATCCACCATTTCCTCTCACAGAAAACCTTCCATTTTGCTGGCGGATTTAATTATCCTAACTTTCTGAAGGCATGCTTAACAGGGAGCATCAGTCAGCCAAGACAAAGCCAGCACATCTATTAAGTAATAATGTTGCCTCACTTCTTCCTCCCTTTAAAAGCTGCTCCCAAAAATAATGTTGATCTACAGGTTTCCAATTACCTCTGATTTAGCAACAAGATTAACAGGAACAACGATGGGGTAAACTACTTTACTTTTAAAACTTGATCTCAAAATAGTTGTGTCACATTTATAAATTCGTGTTAACCCACAACGATCTGAAATAAAAGAATGAAATGGGTATCGTAAGCTGTACATTGTGATCTGGGCTGCAAGGGACGGGAGATGATTGGGAAATTTCTGCATTTACTGGTATATTCCTGATTACTTTGTATGGTAAAGCATCTTGTTCATATCCTGAATAAACTCAAAGAGCACATTTTCATCTCCTTATTTTGTTCTGCTGACTGAGGAACTTTCTTTGCTACTCGCATTAACAATTTAGCTGACATTCAAGAAAGCACAGTTTCCTGGTCCCTTTCTCTAAACAATCTGAACATGCATTGTCCCTCAGCAAGTAGCTGCTAAGCTGAATTGGCACTAAAAAGAGAAGCAATGTTCAAAGCACCAGCCCAACCTATTGAATAAAATCACAGTCACACTAAGACATGTCTGGAAACATCCCCAATTAGGCACACCAGTAACATCATGAATGGAGAGTGCACCACAGCAACTCCATAATTAAACCGCAAGAGCAGTAACTTCAAACCAAACTAAACACTGTTCCTCAGATACAAGATCCTGGGAAACCTCTGTAACTGGCTAGAGCTGTCCCCATTATACAGCGTTCTGTAGCTCCACATAGTAGATCAGACCTTTAAGTATTAAGGGTATTGGACTCCAATCAATTACAGCAATGCAGTAGCTTAGCAGACAGAAAAAATGCCATGTCACTTTCCAAACTCCCAGTGACAAGTAACTTATTATTTGTGGTGGGAGTTTAATATAGAAATCCTCAAAATGATTCTTTTCACTTCTCCTGTAGGGCTGAAGTTCAAGTTAGTGCTACCTTTGAATCATACTCATCATAGATACCTGTATTGTGCTTGAAAAAGTTCTTGAACAAAACTGTGAATTCCAACTTGCTGTGAGCTTTGCTGGCTTCCTGCAGAAGTTTCACCCCCGACATTGGAAGGCTGAGAAAAGAAATGAACATCATTAATGACAAGTGTTAAAAATATATTCATTCATGTTAAAAGATCATTGAGGGATTTGACTCATCAAGAGAATATCCAATATTGGTCTTTGCCTTACAGCGTAAGACCTTTCTGATTTGGCTTGAAATAAACAATAGTTGAGATACCACTAATTGTGATCACACATTGTCCAGCAGAACATAATTCCCTTGAAATCAAACAATTGAGCTGCTGTTGCACTTGGCCAACAGACACACCAAATATTTTCTCGTAAATTTTACAGCGAGAGTGGTTAGGGCGTTGAGTGGATTTTGAGATGGAGTCAAGCTTCTAAAAGGAAACTGTGAATACTCACCAGAAAATAAAAGGTTACAGGTGGCAAACTGGGAGGCGAGCCAAGGTCCTGTGGCTGAGCCATCCCAAACATGGTTGGCCAAATGGCCTCTTTTTGTTCTGAAACCATTTGTTACTCTATAAGTCCAATATACTTCAGGACCTTGTCTTCCTGGTGACTTTCAACTGACCAGAGATGTCTCACCATTCCCAATATCTCATTATAAATGGTTGGAAGGAGAATGGGGATTGGAGGGCTAAAACATTAGGACTGGAAGTCCAAGGAATAAAAGAACAAAAAGAAAGGTGGGCAAATAGAAAGTAAATTCTCAGAAAAAGTACATCTGCACAATGAGGGCCATACTCTGGTTTCTAGCAAAGTAGATTCCCAGGGCTAGTCCTCGTACAGATGAACTCTGCAAATGGAGCTGTATACTGCCAAATGTAGGAGAGAAAAATACTTGCAACATTAATGGGATCCTGCTCCTATATACAATAAGTAGCCTTTTCAAAGTGTTGTATGTGATGTACCAAAACCTGTTACAAAATTAAATGTTGAGGCAGAAACGTTGATCTAGAAGGGAAAGAATCGTTCGCCACCCAGATGCATGATGTCAGCAGTGAGCCAGTGTAAATGCTGCAGGAGGTGATTCCCCAGGCATCCTGCCCATGCAAACCTCCCACAGAGTAGTAAAATAGCAGGAAAAAGGTTTATGGTATAATTGGCTCCAAACAGATGGCCCAGATCTAAAATGGTTGCTGTTGACATCTGACTGGTGCAGGTTAATTGCCAGAGCTGACAAGATCATGGTGGATTATGGCATTCTCATAGGTGAATATTTTCCACACTGCATCAAATCAACCCTCAAACACTCCAGTTGGGAAGACTTTCAAAACTAATCTTCATTTCTAGTTTGAGATTAGCTTGCAAACTAACAGAAACGTATTACTCATGGAGTTTCTATGAATATGTATGTCATAGTTCCTCTTTAAACTTCTATTTTGCAATCTTGAAAGGACTTCAAATGCTATCAATTTTCAGTGAATTCATGGCCAATATTTTGCTTCAATTGGTCTCACATAAATATAGATTTACAGAGAATGAAAAATAAATCTTCAAGAAATGGCAATATCTCAGATGCCCCTAAGAGTGAATGAACTTGCATTTATACAACAACTTATCACTGCCTGAAGGTGTCCCAAAGCACTTTATGTTCAATGATTTTTCCTTTTGAAGTGCAGATATTGTTATGAAATAAAAGAGCTATATCAGAAATATATTAAAAACAGAATAATTTTAAAAAGGCCTGGGAACCTCAAAGAGCCTCATCATTAATGAAGCTTCCAATATGCATGAAATAACTCTAGAGAGGTTGGTAGCCCATCAAGTTACCCTTTGTTTACACGTGCATCGTACTTGACACCGGTCTGGCTTCCTCAGAGCCAGCTCTCAGAGTGAACAGAACCTCTGACACTCCTGTTTATATCTATCAGCCAGGGCTCCCTGATTGGACCAGATTAACAGTCCCAATCAAGGAACTCATTTCTGTGAGGTTCATCTAGCTGACCTTCTTATAATCACTAAAATACCCAGACCCATTTCTAATGCATGAATGGAGAGCAGTGAGCTCAATCCTGGCCGAGTGTAGATAAGACAATCAGGTACACTTTCTTTTCAGTGTGATATATAAATGAAAAGATGACTTATTTTTGATAAGACATTTTCAGGGTTAAAATAAATAGCTACATCAAAGCAACACAATGCAAAAATGGGACAGATGCACTAGTGTAGTTCCTGCATCTCCTCTTATTCTCTCTTTAAAATTGCTATTATGGACTGGGAATCTTATCATTATCCCCATAAAAGATTCTCTTTTAAAGACATCTAAATGAATTATTGCAATTCTTTGATCAAGTAATTGAAAAGGTCACATGTTTGATGTGTATATGAACTTTCATAAAGCATTTGACATTTTTTTTTAGCAAATGCAAATCCCAGAACCAAGCAATGACCTCACTGGCTGGGTTTAAGGTGATCAATCCACCACCAATATTATGGAGGGGACATTCCTCAGCAATGTGCCATATTGTGTAGATTTCACTCCAATCACCATTCATGGATTTAACCAGTCTGTGGGTTTCATCAGGCTTTTTTGACAAAGCACTACCTGCTGAGGGCAACATGATGGCTCAGTGGTTGGCAATGCTGCCTCATGGCGCCAGGGACCTGGGTTTGATTCCAGCTTCAAGCGACTGTCTGTGTGGAACTTGAACATTCTCCCCGTGTCTGTGTGGGTTTCCTCCGGGGTGCTCCAGTTTCCTCCCACAGTCTAAAGTTGTGCAGGTTGGGTGCATTGCCCATGCTAACTTGCCCTGTAGTGTTCAGGGATGTGTAGGCTAGATGGATTAGCCAAGAGAAATTCAGGGTTACATGGATAGAGTAGGGGACTGGGTCTGTGTGGGATACTGTTCCGAGGGCTGGTGTGGACTTGATGGGCTGAATGGCCTGCTTCCACACTGTAGGGATTCTGATTCTGATTCTAATAGACTTGTCTGCAAATTTAAGTCCATTGATTAAATAGTTATGACTGAAATATAAGCTTGGCTATGGGAGAGTAAACAACGAACACTGGTGAAAAACTACTTTTGAGCCTCAAGAGGGGCAACAGGGATCAGTATTAAAAAGACCATTGTTCTGCTTGATGGGCATAAAAGATCTCCATTTGTGTGAATGGGACATATTTGCTCGTAGGTGATACAAAACGTGGAAATGCCAGAAACAATGAGGAGAGTAATAACAGACAGATAACTGATTTTAGGAAAATATAGACAGCTGAAATGGTAGACACAATTAGTGAAAGTTTAATACAGCAAGGTGACAAGGGACACATTGTGGCAAAAAAATAGTGCTGACATGAACTGAACGATTCAATTTTAAAAGGGAGTGCAGGAACAGACAAACATTGGTGTCTGCAGACATATCTTCAAAGATAACAAGAACATTTGACCATGAGGCACAAGGGCTAAAATTGGCCATTCGGCTAATGGATTTTGCTCTGCCATTCAGTCATGGCTGATCCAAGAGTCCTCAACTCCACTTTCTTGCCATTACCTTATAACCCTCCATTCCCTTGCTGACTAAAAATCTGTCCATCTTAGCCTTGAATATACTTAATGACCCAGCCTCTACAGCCCTTTGTGAAAAGATTCTATAGGCTGACTACCCTCAGAGAAAAAGTGTTCACCTTGTCTGTGTTTTAAAGAGGTGATCTCTTATGCGGATTACACCCTCCCAAAAGGGGAAACAACCCCTCAACATCTACCATGACAAGCTCCCATTAAGAATTTTCTGCTTTAATAATGCCTTCTGAACTCCAATGAGACCAAGCCCAGCCTGCTCAAGCTTTCTTCATAAGACCATCCCTCCACACTAAATATTCAATCTAGCCAACATTCAATGGTTGCCTCCAGTGTCAGTATGGTAAAAACAATGACTGCAGATGCTGGAAACCAGATTCTGGATGAGTGGTGCTGGAAGAGCACAGCAGTTCAGGCAGCATCCAAGGAGCTTCGAAATCGACGTTTCGGGCAAAAGCCCTTCATCAGGAATAAATTCCATGGGCTCTGGATAAGTAGCTTAATGTGTGGAACCTAATCAAAGACTTCTGAAAATCCAAACATAGTACATCCACTGCTTCCCCATTATCTATCCTGCATGTTTCCTCCTCAAAAGAATTTAATAAATTTGACAGGCATAATCTTCCCTTCATGAAGCCATGCTGACTTTGTTTGGTCATATTCTGTATTTCTAAATGTTCTGCTACTGCATCCTGTGTAATAGATTGTAACATTTTCCAATAACAGATGTTAAGCTAACTTAATTTTGACACAGTCATCAAGTACTCAGGGGCAGAAGGTGGCAGAGAAGGCAAATCACAGCAAAAGGATTCAAATATAGGAGCAGGCTTGGCTTGTTGCAATTGGATGGGGACTTGTTGACACCACATCTGTGTACTGTGTGCAGTTTTGGACTCCCTGAGGAAGAATGTTCTGGCTATGGGAGGAATGCAACAAAGATTTACCAGACTGATTTATAGGATGACAGGATGGACGTACGAAGAGAAACTGGATTGGTTAGGATAATATTCAAAGAGTTTAGAAGAATGCGGGGGAGGGGGATATATAATAGAAAAGACAGGGTGAACGCAGGAAGAATTCTCATGATGACTGGGGAGTCCAGAACCAGGGTCACAGTCGGTAGGATATGTGTTAGACCGTTTAGCAATGAGATGACAAGAAATGTCTTCACCAAGAGACTGGAGAGCCTGGAATTCTTTGCTACAGGAGAGGGTGAGGCCAAATTATTGAATGTTTTCAAGAGAGAGTTAGATATAGTTTTGAGAGTTAAATTGTTCAAAAGTATGGAGAGAAATTGGGAATAGGGTGCAGAGTTGAACGATTAACCATGTTCATACTAAATAGCAGATCAGGCTAGGAGTGAAAGGCCTCCTCCTGTTCCTAGCCTCTACATTTCTATGAATCAGACTGGAAAAGCTAATGTTTTTCCCCTTACAGCAGAGATGATGACTCGGAGCAATTTTAATGGAGGTGTTGAAGATCATGAAGAATTCCGGCCAAGTAAATAAGGAGAAACTGTTGGCAATGACAAGAGTTTAGGTGATTGGCACAGGATCCAGCGGAAACTTTTTTTTTGGAACACTGAGTGGCTGTGAGTTGGAATACACTACCAAAGGGGATGGTAGAAGCAGATTAATTAGTAACATTCAAAAGAAAACTGGATAAGTATTGGAAGGGTAAAAAAAAGGAACAAGCCAGGCTAATTAGGTGGTTCTTCCAAAGAGTTGATTTAGATCAAGTGCTCTCCTCCTGTGCTGCATGACTCTATGACACTACATTTCCATCATCTTCATTAAAACTGTACTGGCCACTTGCCAAGGACAAATCAATGGTGCACACGTAGGTTATGAAATCCAAGAACTGCAGCACTTGCACAATGATGGATTTTTATTTTTTAAGTCGTTCATATTGTTTGTGCGAGTTTATTTATTCAGAATGAGTACGGTCTCCATTGGGAAACACTATATTTAGAAGACAAGACATTGTTCATGTTGACCTTTGTGACTACTGAACAGTAATTGTAAAAATGAGAAACATACCAGATAGAGAGCGCAAGAGAAACTTGACTCAAAATCATGTGGAATTGTTCATTTGCGAAAGCGCAAACATGTTTTAAAAATTCAGGGACAGCATGTTGCTACTTTTGTTTCAGACAATATGTTGGCAGATTTTGTTTACTGTATTTTACTTTTCAAGAATTATTTCAAATAAAAATGTATCGTGATCAAGCAATTGAAATTGCATGACAACATCAACAGTCCTACACTCTGATCTAAAAGTGAAGTTATTCAATGCTTTTGTAATGCTGTTTCCAATGTGCTGGTCCCAATCACAGAGGCCACCAGTCAATGAGAATCCAATATGGTTATTCCTGGCCACTGAACTGAGCAAATTCATAAAACTCATCAGTGTTGCTGCTGGTATCACAGAATCTAGAGTGAGCAACACCAGCACATTACAGATGTCCCCACTCTGTGGTTTTTCATGCACTCCGGGAGAAGCTGAAGCAAAAATGTGTGTCTAACAGGCTTTTGGAATTAGTAGAATAATAATCCAGTATATCCCTTTGTGAATACTCCCAGCTAGAATTTAAACAACATTCTTTATACTTTCGATTTATGCATAAGTGTTAACTCGTCAAGCAGTGGAAAATCTAAAGATATTAGTCTCCATAATACCACACTAAGCACTTTTCTTTTTATTTCTGTTTTGTATCCAAGCTTTGTACTGAGGTATTTGTACCGAAGATGGCGTGATTATAGGCAACCATTGTAAAAACTTCTCATTGTACTCATGTACTGGAGTACACATGACAATAAACTATATTCTGAGGGATATTTTATTGTATTCTAATTATTCAACTTGTGCACGATAATGAGTGTAACGCGTATACTGCATTTGGCTGGACCTACATTTGTTTTGGGTCTCACACTTTCCTCCATTAGTTTTGCTTACTCTCAATCTAACTAACAAAATTTTAAAAAGGCCTCATGTAAAGTATTAATTGCAAAAAGTGCCTTGTTTTGTTCCATCCATTAAAACGTGCATTTAAATAGTTGTTTGGTAGTAAAGAACTTAATTGTGTTGAAAGAGGTGTGCAAGTGAGGCTTTTTGACCTGCACTCATCAGAACAGACACAACTACTACTAAATTAATAGTAAATTTTGCAAAGACACATAAAATCTGAAAATTTCAATAAGACTCCAAAGCTATTGATATTCTTCTGCAAATGGTTTACAGATGCTTTCCTGCTCTGGGCAGACTCTCTTCCAGCTCTTCCAGCTTGCCTTAAGACAGCTTTCAGGTTGCATTGAGTTGAATTGCCTGAGAAAACATCGAGATAAAAACACAAAGCCAAAGAATACCCTTCCTGTATTCCATCCCCATAGCAACCTGACATTCTGGGATGTCTCAGATAAAGATTCAAATCAACTATCCCTGATTTCCATAACATGGGAAAATGCAAAGTTGTTCACTTTGGAAGTAAGAACACATGAACAGATTATTATTTAAATGGAGAAAAACTGCAGAAGACGATACACAAAGGGACTTGGGGGTACTTGTGCACAAAACACAAAGTCCAGCACACAGATGCAGTGACAATCAGGAAGGCTAATAGGATATTGGCCTTTATTTCAAGGAGGTTGGAGTATACAAACAGGGAAGTCTTACTACAACTGTCAAAATTCCACATCTGGAGTACTCCGAACAGTTTTGGTTCCCTTATTTAAGAAAATATATTATTTAATTGGAAGCAGATCAGACATGGTTCACGAGGGTGATCCACAGTATAGAGGAATTATTTTATGAACAAAGGCTAAACAGGTTGTGACTCTACTCACTAGAGTTTAGAAGAATAAGAGGTGATGTCATTGAAACATATAGGATTCTTAATGGCCCCTGAAAGGGTGGATGCTGAGAGGATACTCCCCCTCATGGGAGAGTCCAAGACCAGACAGCATGGTCTGAGAGCAAAGGGATAGAAATTTAAGACTGAGATGAGGAGGAATTTCTTGTCTTAGAGGGTTGAGAATCTTTGGAACTCCTTGCTAGAGAAAGCTGTGGAGGCAGAGTCCTTGTGTATATTCCAGGCTGAAATAGACAACTTCTTAATCAGTATGGGTATCAAGGGTTATAGGGAAAAGACAGGCAAGTGGACTTGAGGAATGTAGGATTGGCTTTGATCGGAATGGATGTCAGAGCAGACCCGAGGGGCCAAATGGTCTGCTCCTGTTCCTATTTGTTATGGACTTACAGTAATGATTTAAGTCCCTTATTGAGAAAACATAAGACATCATATTTCCAGCAAGAACCTTAAAGAGGGTCTCACCTATGAATATAAGGTTTCTCCATTTCTAATTCTGATTTCATTAAAATAAACACAGACCTTCTTAGTGCAATTCAATAAGTTCATCATCTTCTACAACCAGATGTTTTATCTCATATTTATAAATTCAATTCCCAATCTAAAGTGTTCTTTTCATTTTTATCTTTGCGTTCAATCATGAAGTTAGATATTTGTAACACTTTAAAGCATCAAAATATCAAAACACTACAGGAGTGTTATCAAACACAAAATAACACTGAGCCACATAAGGCGAAACAAAGTGAAATTAGCAAAAGCTTGTGGCATAGTGGCTCAGTGGTTAGCACTGCTGCCTACTACTACCAGGGACCAGGGTTCAATTCCAGCCTTGGGCGACTGTCTGTGTGGAGTTTACACATTCTCCCCATGTCTGTGTGGGTTTCCTCTGGGTGCTCTGATTTCTTCCCACAGTCCAAAGATATGCAAGTGAGGTGAATTGGCCATACTAAATTCCCCATAGTGTTCAGGGATGTGTAATTTCAGTGTATTAGTTAGGAGTAAATGTAGAGAAATGGGTCTGGGTGGGTTACTCTTTGGAGGGTTGGTGTGGACTTGTTGGGCCCAATGGCCTGTTTCCACAATATAGGGATTCTCTGATGAAATGGGTGTTAAGGAGCATTTTAAAAGAAGAGAGTGTGAGGTAGAATGGTGGAAAGGCTTAGGCAGTATTTTTGAAATATCCAGTATCCCGTCACCAATATATCCTTTATTTACATTGGCACAGTCCACTGACTGTGGCCAGCCAGCTCGAAGTCAGTCCCTGAACTGAGAAGATTCTGAATCCCTCGTTTAATTGTTTTTTTCTCTGGCCAAGGGGAAAGAGAAAGAAATTATCCTCCTCCAATACCAGAAACCAACAGTAGCAGTAATATACTGACTGTGGCCCAGCCAACATAAATCCCGTGTTTTTTTTTAATATATTAAACAATACCGTTTACAAAACAGTTAACATTAACAGCTATATACAAAGAAACAGCAATTTTACATTAGGGAGGAGCGGCAAAGCCAGGCCCCAAACCCTAACATTCAAGCAGGTTTTAGGGAAATGAGGACAAACCTCAAATCTCACTTGAACACCCTGTTTTTTTTACTCTACAGAAGCTGGTGCCCTATCACCCAGTCACCTTTTATTTACATATGGGAGTCCTTGTCACTGATCCAGCTCCCTCAGAGCCAGCTCTCAGAGTGACCAGAACCTCTAACATTCTTGTTTTTTTTATTTTTTTTATTTTTAAAAAATTTTTTTCTTTCTTTTTTTCTGCGGTAGTGCTTATTTTTTTCCCCAGCACCCATGTTGTGTGTGTGCAGGTGTGAGACACAGTGAAAGATACAAGGTGCACGAATCTTTATTCAGTTTCCACCACCAGGAAGAAAGGAAACACCCAAGTGGCCAGTGACAAGTAGTGCCCTTCACATTACAGGGCAGTGCTGTGTAACACCCTGTTTATTTTTTTTCTGTGCACGAATCTTTATTCAATTTCCACCACCAGGAAGATAGGAAAACACCCGAGTGGCCAGTGACAAACACTGCCCTTCACATCAAAGGGCAGTGCTGTGTGATTAAAACAGTGAAGGGGAGGGTAGGGACTAAATCAAAATAGAGTTGGAGGAGGAGGCGTCTGTTAATTTTTTTTCTCTCTTCTTCTTTCTTTCGTTAAACCCCCACACTACCGCCTAACTGCGGTAGTGCTTATTTTTCCCGAGCACCCATGGTGTGTGTGTGTAGGTGTGAGACACAGTGAGAGACACAAGGTGCACAAATCTTTATTCAATTTCCACCACCAGGAAGATAGGAAACACCCAAGTGGCCAGTGGCAAGCACTGCCCTTCACATCAAAGGGCAGTGCTGTGTGATCAAAACACCCTGTTTATTTTTCTTTTTTTTCTCCTTGCACATGTGCACACACTCACACTGATCCAACTCTCAAGATAGGCAAACACCCAAGTGGCCAGTGACAAGCACTGCCCTTCACATCAAAGGGCAGTGCAGTGTGATCAAAACAGTGAAGGGGGACACTTCTATTTATTTTTTTTGTGACAAGCAGTGACAGTCCTGTTTATTTTTTTTCTTCCCACACTACCACCTACCAATCCCCTGATTTTTTTTATTTTAACCCCCACACTACCGCCTAACTGCGGTAGTGCTTATTTTTTTCCCAACACCCTGTTTATATCTGTCAATCAGGGCTTCCTGATTGACCCAGGTTAACAATCCCCCATCACGAAGGACTCAAAGCCCTCCGCTTCTTTCTTTCCCGCCGTACCGACCAGTACCCTTCCACTGACACCCTCCTTCGACTGACTGAACTGGTCCTCACCCTGAACAACTTCTCTTTCCAATCCTCCCACTTCCTCCACCCACATGGGCCCGCCATGGGCACCCACATGGGCCCCAGCTATGCCTGCCTCTTCGTACGATATGTGGAACAATCCATCTTCCGCAACTACACTGGCACCACCCCCCACCTTTTCCTCCGCTACATCGATGACTGTATCAGCGCCGCCTCGTGCTCCCACGAGGAGGTTGAACAGTTCATCCACTTCACCAACACCTTCCACCCCGACCTCAAATTCACCTGGACAGTCTCAGATTCCTCCCTCCCCTTCCACGACCTTTCTATTTCTATCTCAG
>NC_057733.1:23937128-23941760 GCF_004010195.1 Chiloscyllium plagiosum
ATTCTCCTGTTCCCTGGATGCTGCCTGACCTGCTGCGCTTTTCCAGCAACACATTTTTCAGCTCTGATCTCCAGCATCTGCAGACCTCACTTTCTCCTCCCAGGTTAACAAACCCAATCAAAGATCTCATAGTCAATAAGATCCATCTGGTTCCAATCACCACAATTCTAAAAGCTTAGGGCCAGGCTGAAGTCATGACCACCACTGGTGGAACACTAAAAGTTGAGATTGCACAAGAGGTTAGCCAGAATTGGAGGTGTCCAAAGTTCTAAGAGAGTTGTAGGATTGGAAGAGGCCACAGAAACAGGAAGGAGTGAGTAATTTGAAAAACAAGATGAGAATTTTTAAATTTTTAAACATCAGATCAAACAAAATCTCTTGGAATTGCACTATATAGAGCTGATTTTTCAGTTCGTATTTAACCACAGAAGAGCTCATGAAAGCAGATACTGTCTGGCAAGTTAAATATTCATGCCTTCAAGGCAACAATTCTAATGTCATCAGCACCCCAGTGGTCTATTGTGACTTACAGTGAATGGAGTGGACGATGTGATAAATGTCGCCAGTTGACTACATGGAGTCTCTGCTATTGTTATGGAAAACATTGCATTTCCCAGCTCTTCACATTTTAAAGGTTATCTTTTCTCCAACTATTTCTGTGACAGCTTCTGATAATGAAACCCAGCATATACAAAGTTATATTTTGATGATAAAGTCCTAAGTGAAGGAACAGAAAGAAAAAAGTTCCACTGATTCTCTAAAGCCAAGTATTTATTTCAGTTACGTTAAAATGTATTGCCACTAATAATTGACTGGAAATCATTTGGTCAAGTTAAATGTGAGCAGTTAATTTTTGATGATGCCTCAAACATAGGTCTTGTAAAGTCAAAATGAAAACAAAATACTGCAGATGCTGGAAATTGGAAACAAACTTTGTGGGCGGCACGGTGGCACAGTGGTTAGCACTGCTGCCTCACAGCGCCTGAGACCCGGGTTCAATTCCCGCCTCAGGCGACTGACTGTGTGGAGTTTGCACGTTCTCCCCGTGTCTGCGTGGGTTTCCTCCGGGTGCTCCGGTTTCCTCCCACAGTCCAAAGATGTGCAGGTCAGGTGAATTGGCCATGCTAAATTGCCCGTAGTGTTAGGTAAGGGGTAAATGTAGGGTTATGGGTGGGTTGCGCTTCGGCGGGTCGGTGTGGACTTGTTGGGCCGAAGGGCCTGTTTCCACTCTGTAAGTAATCTAATCTAAAAAAGAGCTGGTGGAGGGGAAGGGGGTTGCTGGAGTGGGGTTTGCAATGGTGGAGGAGAATAAAGGGAGGAGGATAACTTCAACAAAAACCATGACAAGTGAAGGAAGGAGAAGGATGACATTTTGTATGGTAACCTAAGATGGGCAATGGAGAGAATGCAACTACGTTTGCACTCTTCCTGCAACCACGCATCACCACCTCATCATAAAAAGCACAAATCATTACTTTTTAAAAAATTATATAAAATAACTGTATACAATTTATTATCTTTGTTGAGACAGATCCAATGCATAGACTCAATAGTCAAGAACTTCTCAGCAAAAGTCAAAAGGTAAGCTCTCAAATTTGCCAGTGGAAGCATGAATATGATTACACAAACAAGGCATGCATGTGCTATCACTCTCACTCGTCTCCTTACATACAGATGAGAAAGGACACCATTTTGACTGGGACAACACATCCATCCTAGGACAAGCCAAACAGAGACATACACAAGAATTCCAAGAAGCATGGCATTCCAACCAGAAATCTATCAGCAAACACATCAACTTGGGCCCCATTCACCAGCTCCTGAGAAAAAGAACAGGAAATAACACCACAACACAGAAAAGGACATCACCAAGCCAAGGAAACTTAAACACATAAATAGAAAGCAGATCACTGACAATGTTACCTAGTGTGGTGACAAAACGTCTAAAAATGAAATTTCCAGCTCAGCGAGCAAACTTACATCCATAAAATACATGGTAGGTTCTTGTTGCATAATCATTAAATAGCTACTGTAATTATTGAAACTGTTGTCACAGTAAAAATAATTCATTAATGGTATGGTCTCAACTCCTAGATGAGAAAGACCATCTGAACATAAACAGACTCAATGTACTTCAGTAGATAATCCCATTTTCTGACAAAAAAATCAGGATTTAATCAGTTTGGGGGCAACAGAGTAATATAATTTGATTATAGATACAACTGCTTGGATGTTAAAAGACCTTGAAAATATACTGGAAGGATTTGAAGGGTGAGTACTTTACTCTTTGAAGAGAATGGCCCTGATAAAATGGTGGAAGAAGATTCCCATCGATGGTTTCCTTCAGATGTTTTCTTTTATGATCTGTACCTGTATGGAGTTTTGTTGTGGACTTGGAAAAAAGGGTACCAGCTCCCTGGCTTTCCTGGAGTCATAGGCAGAGCCACAGCATTGCCCTATGTTTTTGTCCCCTAAGTACATGGAGGTCAGTTATAATAGAGGTCACATCAATTTGGATCTAGGATCACCAGTCTTCAAAAAATGTTGTATATCGGAAAATCTTTCCACTGCCTCATTTCAGAAAGCTGCAGACATGTTGCCGGTTAATCCCACAGTCATTAACTTAATTCTGTAGAGCTCCTCATGCAGTCAGCATCTCTCAGATTATTGTTCAGAGTGGCTGAATGAGGAAACAGGGCCAGGATTTCAGCAGCAACTTCTCTCACATTTGTTTCCAAAGACAGTTGGAAATCTACTGATCAAATGTGGGTTGTATTACAATCCCATTTTCACAAATATTGATCTTTGCATGTTCTCTTCTACTTGAGGAATTACAGAAATCTGAGATTTATCTGTGGGTTCCTAGTTATTACTTTGGAATCTAACTGCCTTACAAATGTATCAAGCAGTGTTCTCTTCTTCAATTTCAGCAGAAGTATTTAAAAATCAGTATTTGTTTCTACCTTCCCCAAAGAGCCAGCTTTTACAGATATATTGCAAGGTAAAACTATTACTGAAACCCAAAAAAAACTTCGGCTCTCTTGTGCCTATTTACCATTGAGACCAACTTGATGGACAGGATGTGGTTGTAAAGCCAGTGAACAGGAAGAAAATACAAGGAAATTGCAGAAAGGTTCACAGAGCAAAACAGATTCTCACGCGTTTCTGTAAATACAAAGGTTGATTATATTTTTCCTGCTATTGATGTAATTCTAAAGAGTTTTGAAATGTTTTATTACTTCCTGCTGCACAATATAATTAAGGTAATGAGGTAACTGTAATTACAAAGGAGTTATCATCAACTGATCACTGTTGGAATTATAGCAGCTGTCATTTACAGAAAAATAAAATTTCTGATCAGCATTCCAATTCCTAACACCTTGATTGCAACTCCTCTGGGAGCGCTGCACCACACACTCTATTCTTCACCGAATTATCAATGAGCTAAACACAAAGAATTTAGTGTGTGCTGTTCTGTCAGTATCTGTTTCTGCTTCAAAAGGAATGCTATACTCCTACAGCAGGTTCTGGGTCAGTACCCCTTGACTTATCAGAGTGAGCGAACAACGTGTTCAGAAAGAAAAAAAATCTTTCAAATGTGTCCTTTACAAGTAGAGTGTCAAGCTTACTTCCAACAATTTTGGAAGCAGAAAAACAAAGGCAATTTTACCATTCAATCCTAAATGCTCTTCCTGTCTAGTCTTTCTCGAGACCTTAGAGGACAGCTAACTTCATTTGAATGAGCAATTGCAATCTTCTAAGTTCAAACCTGGTCAATTGATGCTGAAAATGCACTGGAAAAAATGATTACTGCCATCTCTAAACAGTAGTTAAATATTTTGTTTGTTCATTCATTCATTCAATGTATTCAAACTGGAACCTCTAATGTGGCTGGATTGAGTAGGTGGCATCCTTGCAGCTGAACCACAAACCATTTTATTGAAGCAATTGTTTAAATAATGTCCAGAATACAGAAAATAAACAAAGTCTTTAAAATAATGTCAACTGGAGAGCATGAAATTCCAGATTTTGAATTATTTTATATTCAAGGAGCCCTCGGAAAACTGGAATTAATGGGTGTCAAGGGGCAAACTCTCCATTGATTGGAGTCATTCCTGGTACATAGGAAGACAGTTGTGGTTGTTGGAGATCAGTCCTTTCAGCTCCAGGACATGTCACAGGAGTTCCTCAGGGTAGTGTTCTAGGCCCAACCAGCTTCAGCTGCTTCATCAATGATCTTCCCTCCATCATAAGGTCAGAAGTGGGGATATTCGTCCATGAGTGCACAATGTTCACCTCCTTCCTGTCTCCTCAGTCCCTGTTCACATGCAACAAGGTCTGGATAATATCCAGGCTTCAGATGACAAGTGACAAGAAACAGTTGCACCACACAATGGCCACCTCCAATAAGAGACAATTAAACCACTATCCCTTGACATTCAATGGTGTTACCATCACTGAATCCCCCACTATCAATATCCTATGGGTTACCATTAACCAGAAACTCATTTAGACCTATCACATAAACCAAGTGGCTATAAAAGCAGGTCAGAGACGAGGAATACTGCGGTAGGTAACTCACCTCCTGACTCCCCAGTGCCTGTTCACCATCTACAAGACACAAATCAGGAG
>NC_057733.1:23942260-23957196 GCF_004010195.1 Chiloscyllium plagiosum
CCAACACAGACACACACACGCCAACACAGACACACACGCACCAACACAGGCATGAGGCTGATCTGATGAATGTATATGAGACCTGATCTCTGCAGTACACACAAACCTGAATTTCAAGGAATTTTATTCACCAGTTTTCTTTCCAGTCCTGACCACAAGAACTACATGCAACTCATACATTGTCCTTGGCCTTGTCCATCAGTCTGATATTCCATTGCAGGTCACCGCATCTAAATCCTATTCCACCCTAGGGCCACTACTCATGAGTATGTACTTCCAGTAAAGGTTAGGTCCAGCCTTTTTGTTTAAGATTGCCTCGGCATCCATGCTCGCAAGGTCCCAATGTAAGGAGGAGAGCCAGACGTATCACAAAATTCTTGTAAAGGCCAAAGCTGTGTTTTATAAACGTGCATCACTGCAGCCAGTGAGGGTGGGGGTTCCAGAATGGAGGGGTGATCCAGAATAGGTTGGCCCACAGTTCCTACACACCAGCAGGCCATTCCAGCTCAGTGAACGTCTGGGCCCAAGTGTCTCTCTCTCTCTCTCTCTCTCTTTCTCTCTCTCTATCTGCTTTAGAATTGCCACTGTTATTATATATTGTGTCTCCTTGTTCTTTTTGCCAAAATATACCACTTACATTTCATTTACTACACCTCTACCCCTTACAGCAGCCTATATTCTCTCAGAGTCTTGTCTGTCCATAATACACAATGTTTCCAGGTTTTATGTGATCTGAACATTTTGAAATGGTGCCCTGTACACCTACATCTTTAATGTATTTCAAGAAAAGGAATGGTATAGGCATTGCCACATGGGGCACAGCACTGTATACATTCCTACAGTCCAAAAATCAATCTTTTACCATCACTCGCTGGTAGACGTTTCTCTCTTTTGCTATTCCACTGATTTAATGTCTTGCCGTGCTGATCAGCAAGATCACACTGAAAATGATGCTGTGAAAGTGTTATCCCCTCAGTTCTTCAATAATTCTGTGCTTTAACAATTTATTAAACTGCAGTAGTGTTGAAAAGATGGTGAAACACTTCACCATTCAATAACGTGACAAGCAACTTCCAAGAAATATGAAGTGATGGCTCACCGACATAACAGACAGTTCTAACAGTGACTTGTTGTCGCTTTTCTTTGTTACAAAATTCATTTTGTACCTTTTGCAGTCAGTGGAAAACAGTAATTTTTAAAGTACCTTTGTGTAATTTGTGATTATGACATTTAAGAAATTGTGATGTGATTTATTATGTGATTTTTGGTTGCAATAGGTTCACTGTTCAGTCAGTTATTGGAATCTAATGAATATGGATTGAACTCAATGCTTCCTACAGGCTTTGGGGTGGGGGACAAAAAAGCTTTAACTATGTCTAGTCTCACTTTACTTATTCTTTGAAACTAACTAGAACTGAAGAGTATCTCAGAGCACATAGAGAAAACCCTTACACTTTCTGGAGTTGCTTTTCCTTTCTTTTGTTCCTTTATAGAATTTCTAAGATGTGACCTGGTGTTTTACCTCAACTTCAGACTGGTTCTACACTTCTTGTGTGTGCCCTATAACCTATCCTCACAAGATCAAGACTGCAGTCCTTCACAATTGATTTAAAGTGAGGATGTCCTGACCTGCTTTAATGTTTGAAAACCTTGTGTGTCACAGTGACTTGGGCCACTACTTTGACATGTTTGAGATTGGATAGATCTTGTTAGACAAACAGAACTGGATAAGAAGATCCATTTTTGAAGCATTAGTTATTTGTTATTTGCCTACCAACAACTGTGTTACTGTTGACTGTATTGTCCAGCTGAACCTTTCAAAGCAGAAGTCGAGCTTTCTAGATTTCACTGCCTGAATTGCAAAATTGACTAACTATGAAAAGACATGATTTGGAGATGCCGGTGTTGAACTGGGGTCGAAAAAGTTAAAAATCACACAACACCAGGTTATAGTCCAACAGGTTTGATTGGAAGCATCCGAAAGCTAATGTGCTTCCAATTAAACCTGTTGGACTATAACGGGTCGAAAAAGTTAAAAATCACACAACACCAGGTTATAGTCCAACAGGTTTGATTGGAAGCATCCGAAAGCTAATGTGCTTCCAATTAAACCTGTTGGACTATAACCGTGTTGTGTGATTTTTAACTATGAAAAGACAGCTATTGTTTCAGTGTTCCATCAAAGCACATTGAGAAGGAGTGGTCCAATTTATAACAAAAAAAACCCAAGAAGTTTCGATACAGGTTTGAACACTAAACAATGCAAGCCAAGTGTTGAGCTTGTAGAAATCTAAGCAATATTGATTTACATTAATGTTTGGAACAAGTGCACGATAACGGATGGAACTGGAAACCCTTCATTAAAGATTCTAATTCTTTTCACTCACCTTAGTGTGACCCCAGTCGGTCACTGCTAATCAACAGGAAAGGAACCAAGGATGTGACAAGGGAATGTTTCCTTGGCACAAATTTTATTTGTTGAACAAATTCCAAGATTTTGGTCACCTTTCTTATGAAAATGGAAAAATGGCACAGAAATTTATTTTGGATATTCCAGAGAGGGTGAAAACATTCTCAAACTGGAGAGGGACCAGCAAGAGGTCATTGTACGCATTGGAACTAATGTCATAGGAAGAGAAGAGGATGAGATTCTGAGAAGACAATGTAGGAAGTTAGTCAGGAATTGAAAAAGAAGCTCTTAGAGGGTAGTAATATCTGGACTACTCCCAGTGCTATGAGCGAGTGAGAGTAGGAATAGGAGATTAAAGCAGATGAATGCATGGCTAAGGGGCTGGTGTAGGGGAGATGGATTCATATTTTTGAATCTTTGGAATCTCTTCTGGGGTAGAAGTGACCTGTACAAGAAGGATGGATTGCACCTGAATTAGGAGGGGACTAATATACTGGCAGTATAGCTGCTTGCCTTTATTCAATGCAAGAGACCTAACCTCAGATGAATTCAGGACATGGTTAGGAACATGGGACTGGGATATCATAGCAATTACAGAAACATGGCTCAGAGATGGGCAGGACTGGCTGCTTAATGTTCCAGGATACAAATGTTACAGGAAGGGCAGAAAGGGAGGCAAAAGAGGAGGGGAAGTGTCATTTTTAATAAGGGATAGCATTACGGCTATATTTAGAGAGGATATTCCTGCAAATACGTCCAGGAAAGTTATTTGGGTGTAACTGAGAAATAACAGAGGCATGATCACTTTATTGGGATTGTACTACAGACCGCCCAATAGTCAGTGGGAAATTGAGAAACAAATTTGTAAGGAGATCTCAGTTATCTGTAAGAATAATAGGGTAGTTATGGTAGGGGATTTTAACTTTCCAAACATCCAAGCCTAGTGGTAATGGCTTGGATGGAGAGGAATTTGTTAACTGTGAACAAGAAAATTTTCTGATTCAGCATGTGGATGTACCTACTAGAGAAGATACAAAACCTGGCCTTCTGGTGGGTGACTGAGGTGTCAGTGGGGGAATTCTTAAGTTATCTCATGAATGTGACTTGAAAGACGTATGGGATTTACATGTTAATGAATTGAAATCTGCAACCCCTTCTAAAAGATGAAAGACTTAACAGAGGAGATCTCAGCTATCTATAAGAATAATAAGGTGGTTATGGTAGGGGATTTTAACTTTCCAAACATCCAAGCCTAGTGGTAATGGCTTGGATGGAGAGGAATTTGTTAACTGTGAACAAGAAAATTTTCTGATTCAGCATGTGGATGTACCTACTAGAGAAGATACAAAACCTGGCCTTCTGGTGGGTGACTGAGGTGTCAGTGGGGGAATTCTTAAGTTATCTCATGAATGTGACTTGAAAGACGTATGGGATTTACATGTTAATGAATTGAAATCTGCAACCCCTTCTAAAAGATGAAAGACTTAACAGAGGAGATCTCAGCTATCTATAAGAATAATAAGGTGGTTATGGTAGGGGATTTTAACTTTCCAAACATCCAAGCCTAGTGGTAATGGCTTGGATGGAGAGGAATTTGTTAACTGTGAACAAGAAAATTTTCTGATTCAGCATGTGGATGTACCTACTAGAGAAGATACAAAACCTGGCCTTCTGGTGGGTGACTGAGGTGTCAGTGGGGGAATTCTTAAGTTATCTCATGAATGTGACTTGAAAGACGTATGGGATTTACATGTTAATGAATTGAAATCTGCAACCCCTTCTAAAAGATGAAAGACTTAACAGAGGAGATCTCAGCTATCTATAAGAATAATAAGGTGGTTATGGTAGGGGATTTTAACTTTCCAAACATCCAAGCCTAGTGGTAATGGCTTGGATGGAGAGGAATTTGTTAACTGTGAACAAGAAAATTTTCTGATTCAGCATGTGGATGTACCTACTAGAGAAGATACAAAACCTGGCCTTCTGGTGGGTGACTGAGGTGTCAGTGGGGGAATTCTTAAGTTATCTCATGAATGTGACTTGAAAGACGTATGGGATTTACATGTTAATGAATTGAAATCTGCAACCCCTTCTAAAAGATGAAAGACTTAACAGAGGAGATCTCAGCTATCTATAAGAATAATAAGGTGGTTATGGTAGGGGATTTTAACTTTCCAAACATCCAAGCCTAGTGGTAATGGCTTGGATGGAGAGGAATTTGTTAACTGTGAACAAGAAAATTTTCTGATTCAGCATGTGGATGTACCTACTAGAGAAGATACAAAACCTGGCCTTCTGGTGGGTGACTGAGGTGTCAGTGGGGGAATTCTTAAGTTATCTCATGAATGTGACTTGAAAGACGTATGGGATTTACATGTTAATGAATTGAAATCTGCAACCCCTTCTAAAAGATGAAAGACTTAACAGAGGAGATCTCAGCTATCTATAAGAATAATAAGGTGGTTATGGTAGGGGATTTTAACTTTCCAAACATCCAAGCCTAGTGGTAATGGCTTGGATGGAGAGGAATTTGTTAACTGTGAACAAGAAAATTTTCTGATTCAGCATGTGGATGTACCTACTAGAGAAGATACAAAACCTGGCCTTCTGGTGGGTGACTGAGGTGTCAGTGGGGGAATTCTTAAGTTATCTCATGAATGTGACTTGAAAGACGTATGGGATTTACATGTTAATGAATTGAAATCTGCAACCCCTTCTAAAAGATGAAAGACTTAACAGAGGAGATCTCAGCTATCTATAAGAATAATAAGGTGGTTATGGTAGGGGATTTTAACTTTCCAAACATCCAAGCCTAGTGGTAATGGCTTGGATGGAGAGGAATTTGTTAACTGTGAACAAGAAAATTTTCTGATTCAGCATGTGGATGTACCTACTAGAGAAGATACAAAACCTGGCCTTCTGGTGGGTGACTGAGGTGTCAGTGGGGGAATTCTTAAGTTATCTCATGAATGTGACTTGAAAGACGTATGGGATTTACATGTTAATGAATTGAAATCTGCAACCCCTTCTAAAAGATGAAAGACTTAACAGAGGAGATCTCAGCTATCTATAAGAATAATAAGGTGGTTATGGTAGGGGATTTTAACTTTCCAAACATCCAAGCCTAGTGGTAATGGCTTGTTTGAGGTATAGGGAGAGGCTGATTAGGCTGGAGCTGTTTTCCTGGAGCGTCAGTGGGTGAGGGGTGACTTTATAGAAGTTTATAAAATCCTAAGGGGCATGGATCGGGTGATAGTCAAGGTCTTTCCCCTGAGGTGGGAGAGTCCAAAATCAAAGGGCGTAGGTTTAAGGTAGGGGAAAGATTGAAAAGGAATCTAAGGAGCAACTTTTTCATGCAGTGGGTGGCGCATGTATGGAATGAGCTGCCAGATGGAGGCTGGTACAATTACAATATCTAGAAGTCATCTGGATGGGTTTATGAATAGGAAGGGTTTAGAGGATTTTGGGCCAAATGCTGGCAAATGGGACTAGATTAATTTAGGATATCTGGCCGGCATGGACGGTTGGACTGATGGGCCAAATGCTGGCAAATGGGACTAGATTAATTTAGGATATCTGGCCGGCATGGACGAGTTGGACTGAAGGATTTGATTCCGTGTTGCTGTGTATCTCCATGACTCTATTACTCTATGCTAGTGTAGAAGAGGTGCCTGTTAATCAGCAGCCTACTTTACACTCTATCAGATTATCTTTACCAACCATGGAAATGTATGTTTGGGCAGGGTGTAAGGTGGCTTCTGATTAACTCGTACATTTTGAGCCAACACCTGAGCTAACTATATATTATAATGTACTTTTCAAGGGAGAACTATCAGGTTGGTGGACAGAAACTATTTCCGCTGGTTGGGAAATGAAAAAGAAGACAAAAAGCCTCAAACCTATAACCAGAGATTCCTGCGGGGAAGTGAGAAATACTCCAACACACAGGGTGGAATCTTCTGGTCTTGGAGGTGATAGATCCGGAGGTGGTGTAAGAGAACCTGCTACCTTCCAAATTCAGTTCTGAGTGGGAAGCCTCATGTTTAACGTCCCACTCTGAATTAATTAATGACCACCTTAACAACCTATTCCTGCCTTGGGATTTAGCTATCTCAACACCAAGCAGGCTAACTGCAGTGTTGGTCGTTCAGTGTTTAGAATTCTTGGCTGTCACCAGGCAGGCCTGGGTTTAGTTCCTAACCAGTGCATGACAACCTGTTTCTTCCATTCTTGCAACATGTCCTTTCTTTAGGGTTCTTGTGTCACTGTGGTAATGTCCGTCCCTCTGAGCCAGAAACTAGAAGAGAGCTGGGTTCACGTTCCCACCTGCTCCAGAGGTGTCAAAAACAAGCTGGTTAAAAATATCAATATAACTCAGCAGAGACAAGCTGTCGGTGGATGAGAGCTCTCATTTAACCTTAAGTAATTTGCTTCTCATTGAGGAAGTGGCAAGCGCTTGACTACTGAAGGCCATCTTGGCTACTGCCTCCCACCCCCCCCCACCCCCAACAACCACCACCACTTGTGATTTCCACATTAAAACACCCTCTTTCCCCATCTTCCCAAAAGCATTTGCCTGACACCATGATGCTGCAGTTCTTTCATGGCACTGCTGAATCCTGCCCTCTGATTGGCTGACAGCTCTCAGTCTACAGGATTTTGGAGCATGGTCTGCAGTTGACCTCCAAGCTGCCTCTTTGGAGGAAGATGCAGGCAGCCTTACTCTGAACAGAAAATGCAAGTGTCTCTCCACCTATTCACCAATTGAATTAGACACTGGACAAAAGCAAAGATTCCACTGAAGAGGTGGTAGCAGTTTGGAATTTGCTTCTGTGAAGAGTACTTGATGCTCAACTTTACATCCAAGATTGAGAGAATTGGTATTGGGGGAAATGGAGCCAGTGTAGGTAAATGGACCTGGGTTCCAGATCAGTCATAATCTCACAGATTGATCAGATGTGAGCAGATCAATAGAGTGGGTTTCCAGAAGCTAAAGCATATTGCATTGATGAGTTGTTAATGAAGTATTTCTATTGGGTATTAACTTTACTCAATCGTGTTACACATGCAATGATGATGAATGTACTTCACGCCCAGTGCCCACCTGCAATCTCAAAATGTGACTTTTTAATATGTGAAGTAAATTATTTACTGCTCCTGAGCATCTGATCAGAGGGCTTCTGTCTGAAAGGAGGCTTCAGCTTTACAACTAAAGGAAGAGACTTAAAATGTCTATCATTTGAGCAAAGCATTTTCTTCCAATTAATTATCCAGTTGCCGGGCCTTTTGCTAAATGTTAAACTTTATATGAGGTACTTGATCCAAGTCTGAAACTGATCACACTGACATCAATTAAACCTTCTTACAGTCAGGTTCAGAGAATTATGCTGATTTGTACATTTATCAGACCAGCCTCTTAAAACCTCATCTAATATTGTGAAGAAGAAAAATGGACCATTAAGTTGAAATAGATAGCTGCTGATGGCTATTATGTGTTGTAGAATGTCTGAACTTCTGATAGATTGTGTAGGTTTTGTTTAATAGCCCCTCTTTGAACTACAGTGACAGTAAAACAGCATAAAAGAGGAATAAGTATAATACAATGCACCGCAATTCCCTGGAAAAGTAATGCCAAAAGTCAGCAATCTGTAACGAGGAAATACTGCAGCTGGAGTTCGGATCTGCCATGCTCTGGGCCACTGCTGTTGGCCTCACACAAACAGGCATCCATGAGCAAGTTTTCTGGGATTTTCAGTTTCGGTACTTTTTCACAATGTCATCTGAACAGGGAAAGAGGTTAGAGAATCTATAATGCTTCTAAACAGAATGATGCCCAACACTGTTCATTTAAATGCAATGTTATATGATGGTGGAAAACCTAAATGGAAATTGTTGTAATACCTATTCTTTTTCTGTCTCTTGCACAAAGGAAGTTTTGAGAATTGAAACAATTGGAATCTTTTTGAACCACATCAACTGTCAATTCAATGGGTTGATGTACGAATTTCATTCTGAAGCATAGCCATATGCCATCCCTGAGTGATGCTGCTAGTTTGCTCTCTCAGCAACTTGTTTCTCCTGGGTGTAAATTAAAGGCCTCATGCCATGTGTCAGGCCTGCTTGAAATACACCTTTGGGCATTTTATTGTTTGTCTGGCTCCATCCACTTTCCCATGAAGAAAACGCTTGGTAACATGAGTATCCTATAACTATGCCCAAGCCCTCAAATCAACCTCTCCTCAATGGTTACCAACGGATTTGGGTGGTACGCGTTTGAGTGGATTGTTATATTCATGATTCAGTGAAGCAGTGCTGCAGAATACTAATTGTCACGTGAAGTTAGAGCCATCGAATCATAGAATCATAGAGATGTACAGCATGAAAACAGACCCTTCAGTCCAAGCCATCCATACCGACCAGATATCCCAACCCAATCTAGTCCCACCTGCCAGCACCCGGTCCATATCCCTCCAAACCCTTCCTATTCATATACCCATCCAAATGCCTCTTAAATGTTGCAATTGTACCAGCCTCCACCACATTCTCTGGCAGCTCATTCCATACACGTACCACCCTCTGCGTGAAAACGTTGCCTCTTAGGTCTCTTTTATATCTTTCCCCTCTCACCCAAAACCTATGCCCTCTAATTCTGGACTCCCCTACCCCAGGGACGTCTATTTATCCTATCCAATTCCCTCATAATTTTGTAAACCTCTATAAGGTCACCCACCCTCTGCGTGAAAAAGTTGCCTCTTAGGTCTCTTTTATATCTTTCCCCTCTCACCCAAAACCTATGCCCTCTAATTCTGGACTCCCCTACCCTAGGGAAGTCTATTTATCCTATCCAATCCCCTCATAATTTTGTAAACCTCTATAAGGTCACCCCTCAGCCTCTGACGCTCCAGGGAAAACAGCCCCAGTCTGTTCAGCCTCTCCCTGTGGTTCAGATCCTCTAACCCTGGCAACATCCTTGTAAATCTTTTAGGATGATTCTACAGCAAGAAGGGCTGGTTTGATTAATTGAAAAGTTAACTGGTTGCGGCATTGCCCTTGAGAAAACAATAGGGCACTATAAGCTCCCCACACTTCTCAATAATTTCTAAAATGTTTCAAATTTTGCAATGCAGAAGATGATCACTGCATATGAAAGTATCTTATTTCTAGCAAGCATGAGTAAACCATGTTACAACAGCTAGTAGTTGTACCAACAACTACTGATTGCCACAATAGTTATTGGCAAACACAAGATTGTTCAGGAAGTGCTGTCCAATTGCAAAATCAGATCTAACAGTACATATAGATGTTTTGTTTCCGATTTTGCATTGCAGACAGTTTGTGTATGATCTGTACGCTGCCTGTTGTGAACAACTGGTGTGGCCCTGCTGGCATTACACTGGTAATGTAATTTATACACAACATTACCCAATTGTTCAGTAGAGTACTGATTCATATGCATTTTGCCACTCCAATTTACTGCCAATTTAAGGTTGTTAAATTAAAATCATGCAGTAAATGAAAATAAAATTTGTGTTTAATTCCTACTCTGCCTTACTTTTGTCGCCTGTTTCAAGTTATTGGATAATTCAACCTTGCTCAGATAAGAAGGGGACTGTGTTCAACGCTGTACACGGCATTCACAAAAACAGCCCCTTCCAACAACCTTTGTGTTATTTAATTCAACAATGTGATGGTACACACATGAACATGTGTGAGCACTTTGAGTAAACAATGGAGAAGGATATTTTAAAGGCACACATATGTGTAGCTGTCACACTTTCTGGAATTGTTTGCCAACATTATTTTTTGGACCTGGTCGGCACAGTGGCACAGTGGTTAGCAGTGCTGCCTCCCAGCGCCAGAGACCCGGGTTCAATTCCCGCCTTAGGTGACTGACTGTGTGGAGTCTGCACATTCTCCCTGTGTCTGTGTGGGTTTCCTCCCACAGTTCAAAGCTGTGCAGGTTATGTGAATTGGCCATGCTAAATTGCCCGTAGTGTTAGGTGTAGGGGTTACGGGTCGGTTTGGGCTGAAGGGCCTGTTTCCACACTGTAAGTAATCTAATCTAAAAAAAATTATTGTCATTGTATTAGGAACAGCTCTTCCCTGACATGACCCAGACCACAATTTGACCAATTCCTTAATCCATCATCTTGCAACTTGAATTAGATTGTCCTCTTTTCAATTTTCATCTTTGTCAAAGACAATGACACCAACATTCTTTTACCTTTCCATTTGAGACTGGAATCATCTGTGCTTGGCTCCATGTCCAACTTAATTTCAAGCACGAGTTGACTTGAACAAGACATCTCTAGAGACCAGTAGCTTTGAAAAAGAAATAATAGCTGAAAGGATGATGCAAGATTTCAAGTTTTAAGACTTTTGGTGTAACAAAAGACTATATGTACTATCAACTCAACACTATACTTATAGGCAAATTATACTTTAATCCACAAAACAGAGCATAGAATAGTACAGCACAGCACAGTACAGGCTCTTCGGCTCATGATGTTGTGCCAAGCATTTAACTTAATCTAAGATTGACCTGCCATCTACGTGTTGTCCAGCAGTTGCTTAAATATCCCTAATGTCTGACTGTTTTACCACCACTGGCAGTGCATTCCATGCACCCACCACTCTCTGTGTAAAGAACCTACATCTGACATCTCCCCTATACTTTCTTCAAATCACCTTAAAGTTATGACCCCCTCGTGACAGCCATTTCTTCACTGGGGAAAAGTCTCTGGCTATCTGCTCTACCTATGCCTGTCATTACCTTGTACACTTCTATCATTCCTGATGAAGGGCTTATGCCTGAAACGTCGATTCTCCTGCTCCTCGGACGCTGCCTGACCTGCTGTGCTTTTCCAGCACCATACTCTCGACTCTGATCTCCAGCATCTGCAGTCCTCACTTTCTCCTGGTTGATTTTAACCTTACTGCGAAGCCTCTTCCAAGGATGCCTACATTGAAGAAGTTCTCAACCTCTCTCGACAAGGATCTTAATGAGTCTCTCTCTCACTGCACCCCCCAGGTCATCTCCTCTGCCCTGAAGCTCTTCAGCCACATCCTGAAGCAGACTCACTACCACAGCCAGATATCCTTCCTCAGTGCCTGCCTACAGAACCAACTAATCCCACATGGACTCTGGACTACATTCAAACCAACACAGTTTGGACCTGAAAGGATAACCAGTACACGCTACAAATCCGAAACCTTCAGCAATGATTCTCTTTCCAGATGCTCTGCTCCACGCCAGCAGCCGTGCGCCGCCACCTACTCTCTCTGCAATCAGCTCTGCCATAGCTCAGGGCCACTCTCTCCCTGACCTGCAACATCCTCAGTCATGAAGGGCTGATGAAGGGCTTACTGCCCAAACGTCGATTCTCCGGATGCTGCCTGATCTGCTGTGATTTTCCAGCACCACACTCTCATCTCTATCTCTATCAAGTCACCTCTGTTCCTTCTCTTTAGTGTGAAAAGCGTCTCTTCATAAGGCATGCCCTACAATCCAGGCAGCATCCTGGCAAATCTCCTCTGCACCCTCTCTAGGGTACCTCCACTCTTCCTATAATGAGGCAACCAGAACTGGACATAATATTCCAATGTGGTCTAATCAGGGCTTTATAGAGCTGAAGCAAAGCCTTGCAGCTTTAAATTCAAACATTCCCCTTTTTACTGCAGAGCAGCGGAACCTGCGGCCTTAAGGCTGCATGCGGCCTTCTTGGCCACTGTGTGGTGGCCTTTTGAATGAATCCAAATTTTGCAGAATAAATCTTTTTATTTTCTATTAATATGTTTTTTTCTCTTCCTTTATTATTTTTATTTTAATCTTAAAATGAATGTATTTAAAATACCAGAGAGTAAAAGAAAATTAGTAGTTAGATTTTTAGAAAATAATTTTGAAGAATATATAATTGAAGTTTCTTGGATGCGGCCTTATTAGATTACAACTAACATAATGCGGCCTTCCAACATGAAAAGGTTCCCCACCTCTGCTGTAGAACAGCCAAAAACCCATTTAAAGGTATATTTTACATTGCTTTTTAAAGGATATATTCAGTTCTCCTGAAAACATTCAAAGTAATGTTTAGCTTCCAAAGGCTTAATTCTGTTATTTTCCTTTCTCAGTCTGGGAGCTTTTAATCTTGGAACTGTCTTTCAATGTGAGATTTCCCCTGAAGATTGTGTAACACAACTGGAAGAATCTTCCAGCTTGATCTTAACTCTTCATAATTTAGTCTTTGCAATCCAAGTTACAAGCTCTCTCCCTGCACAGTCAACCATAGAGACATTTATCCTCCAGCTGCTCTTCCGTGTACTCTCTCTCTCACACTTATTTGCTCATGCACTCTATCTTGTTCTCTCTCTCACTCTCACTCTCTATTTCTCTCTTGTTGTCTCTTGACAGACTAACCTGCCTGAGAGTTTTAAGGGATATGGAAGGAAACCCCGTCCTCTCTCAAAGCCCATCTCCATGGCAACAGTAATCACATGGGCCTGAGTAACTCTGCTGAAGACTCTGGACAGTTTTAAATGGATCTATTTACAACCCAATGTTCTCAACAGTTTCTGAAACTTTGGAGACTCACAGTCTGACCTTTGTTAGCATACAGGTTGTTGGTCTTCTTTCTAAGTGTAAAAGCTTTGCATCTTCTTCTCATTAAAATGACACTGACTCCTTTAACCATTAGTAATCAAACTGCTCTGCTGTCAGAGGGCCTTTTAAAATAGTTTATATGACCCCTTGCATTGTACTAAACAAAAGGCAAATCCTAAAGATAACATTCTTTAAAACCTTGTAGTGATAACAACAGTAATTAGAAGTGCAGAAAGACATTATCACTGTTTTCAAAGTCCTACCAGAGGCTGTGACTCCAATCCATTGTGATACATTCTTAATTGTTAACATTTGTTGCACAATAGTTTGACTTTTAATTATGATTTATTTTGATCTTTGGTTTGATTTTATGATCATTTTATTTATTTATGTGCAGAGAGCTGCAGTCATCAAATCAAAATGACCATTTTAAAAGAATTTGGCTTTGAATGCTGCAGAGCTAGGTCACCAACAGAATTGCAAATTCTCTAAAAATGGTAGAAATGTTAATTAACTACCCGAAACATACCAATGCTTGCTCACAATATTGCTTATGTGCGTGAGCTCAAAATAGTGAATACCTATAAACTCAGAATCACTCCCTAGTGGTTACCTCTAATCATTAAAATACGGTGAATTAATCATGAATTCATCTTGAAGTTAAAGTTCTCTTACAGCAATGTCAGCATCCACAGGATGTTTAATTCATGCTGGTAACCTGGATTTTATTACTATTTCCAATAGTTTAGAAATGTCTGATTGGGAAACTGCAGTGAAAACAACTAACTGAACCAATTCATCCTTTTATGTTGTACAAAAGGAAACAGGTGACTGTACAACAGGACTCCTTTTATTATTGAAACTCCATTGTTAAACCTTCGATTATTTTAACTTCAAGATGATTGAAGCTTTGTTTCAACACATTTGAATGGTTAGAGGTAACCACAAGAGAACACTTCTAAGTCTTTGTCGATGTTTGCTATTTTAAGCTCATATTATTGGCAATTGTGAGTAGGTGCTGTTTCGCATTGGAATGCGTAGGTTAACACAGGAACAATAGTTTGACATTCATGCCAGCAGCAATTCTGTATCAGGATATAGTGTTGCAACTGAACCCAGGGTAACTTCTTTCATAAATCTGCTGGCTTTGATGCAGGCACTTGAGGGTCTGTCAACAACATAGGTAGTGAACATTCTGCATCTCTTGGCTAAGCTTATGTAGCTCATATAGTTAATACTTCAAATAGAGAAGCGTTTGGGATAAATATTACCTACCTGTACCATCACTGAAGGGAAACTATTACAAAATATTCTCATTAGTTACATCAAAATTTCCTCTTGTCTTTCAAATAGTTCATCTCATAGACTCCTATCAAATGCTTTGGAATTTCTTTTAGAACCAACTCTACTTTCCCTGATCGTAAGAAGATCATATGGTGCTCCCATGTATCTCATGCCCTTATCCTTCTCGATAGAAGAGATTGTGAGTTTGGAAGGTGCCATCCAAGAATCTTTAGTAAATTTCTGCAATGCATCATGTAGATAGTAGACACTGCTGCTGTTGAGCATCTATATTGGATGGAATGAATGTTTTTTTTATGTGTGTCAGTCAAGTGGGTTCCATTTTCCTGGATGGTGTCAAGCTTCTTGAGTATTGTTGGACTTGATAAAGTGTGGAGCTGGAAAAAGCACAGCAGAATAGGCAGCATCTGTGGAGCAAAAGAGTAGACATTTTGGACAGAACCCTCCTCCTTCCTGATGAAGGGCCCTGCCCTTGCTTGACTCTCTTGCTCCTTGAATGCTGCCTGACCTGCTGTGTTTTTTAGGAGAAAGTGGGGACTGCAGATGCTGGAGATCAGAGCTGAAACTGTGTTGCTGGAAAAGCGCAGCAGGTCAGGCAGCATCCAAGGAACAGGAGAATCGACGTTT
>NC_057733.1:23960259-23963260 GCF_004010195.1 Chiloscyllium plagiosum
ACTTTTAGATTACATTAGATTACTTACAGTGTGGAAACAGGCCCTTCGGCCCAACAAGTCCACACCGACCCGCCGAAGCGCAACCCCCCCCCAGACCCATTCCCTTACATTTACCCCTTCACCTAACACTACGGGCAACTTAGCACGGCCAATTCACCTAACCAGCACATTTTTGGACTGTGGGAGGAAACCGGAGCACCCAGAGGAAACCCACGCAGACATGGGGAGAATGTGCAAACTCCACACAGTCAGTCACCTGAATTCACTGTGATCACATTCTACTGTTTTCATGGCAGTCCCAGTTAGGCCTAATATTGCTGCTGTCCGGAAGAATCAAACTTTGCAGGGAGTTTTGATCCTGTACAACAACCACGAGATCAGGCATATACTGACCCATGCTTCTCATCATTTGGGACATTGATTTTGGCTGCAGTGTTGGGAGCAAAGTTTGATTATTATGTTATTGGGGTTGACTTTCAGTGAGCTGCAGAATCCCAGTAGTCAACATATATCTTGTCAGAAACACTGGTATCCGTTTAAAGGTCTGCTCCAGGCAAAGTGCTTAGTTCACTAGCTGTTGTGCACGGCACTTTTATCACTTAATTAGTAAAGTAAATGCGAAAAACAGTTGCATAATTTCTAGAAATAAAACCTTGCATTTATGTAGCATCATCTGCCATGACAGGATATACCAACACATTTGCTAGCTAATTAAGTGTTTTTGAAGGACAGTCACAGCTGTCACCCAGGAGATGCTGCAGCTAATTTGTACACAGGAGGGCCATATAAATAGTTATAAAATAATCATCAGCTTGTTTTGTTTACTGCTGTTGATTGAGAGATAAATATTGTCAAAGACATTTGGGGATAACACTCTCTTGCTGTTCTTTAAAGTAGTAGCATCGGAAATTTGAAAGCCTCATTAGAAGGATGACAGGGCATATGGGAGCTTTATCTAATGAATGGTACTTCTGGAGTACTGTATGGGAATGTTAGTCTGGAAATTGGTCCCACAACTTGGGGATTTGAGAGATGAGACAGTTAGGAACTAAGCCTGGCATTTTCAACTGTTGTTTTGTTGTTTTTTTTGTCTTTCATGTTTGGTTTCATGCTTCTTAGAATATTCATTATGATTGAAATATTATACTAGGTTCAATGCCAAACGGTTGAAGATGGTGATTGTGACCTTCAGAGCTAGTTAACATCCTTTTATTAGAAAGAAGTACATGTCAGCAAAGAAGGTTACCTCAAAGTACAACGAGACCTTGAACAGATGGGTCAATGGGCCGAGGAATGGCAGATGAAGTTTAATTTAGATAAATGTGAGGTGCTGCATTTTGGAAAGGCAAATCAGGGCAGGACTTATACAATGCAGGCCTCAATGGTAAGGTCCTGGGGATTGTTGCTGAACAAAGAGACCTTGGGGTGCAGGTTTATTGTTTCTTGAAAGTGGAGTCTCAGATAGATAGGTTAGTGAAGAAGGAGTTTAGCATGCTTTCCTTTATTGATCAGAGCATTGAGTATAGGAGTTGGGAGGTCATGTTGCGGCTGTACAGAACATTGGTTAGGTCACTTTTGGAATATTGTGTGCAGTCCTGGTCTCCCTCCTATAGGAAGGACGTGGTAAAACTTGGAAGGTTACAGAAAAGATTTACGAGGATGTTGCCAGGTTTGGAGGATTTGAGCTGTCGGGAGAGGTTGAATAGGCTGGAGCTATTTTTCCTGGAGCATTGGAGGCTGAGGGGTGACCTTATAGAGATTTATAAAAGCATAAGGGGCTTGGATAAGGTAAATAGACAAGGTTTTTTTCCTGGGTTGGGGGAGTCCAGAACTAGAGTGCATAGATTTGAGGTGAGAGGGGAAAGGTGTAAAAGGGATATAAGGGGCAACTTTTTCACGCAAAGGGTTGTTCCGTTTATGGAATGAGCTATCAAAGGAAGTGGTGGCGGTTGGTATAATTACAACATTTGAAAGGCATCTGGATGGGTATATGAACAGGAAGGGTTTAAAGGGATATGGGCTGGGTGCTGGCAAATGGGACCAGATGAGGTTAGGATATCTGGTCAACATGTTCGAGGTGGATCAAAGGGTCTGTTTCCGTGATGTGCATCTTTATGACTCTCAATTGGAATAAAAATGTTTGAAATACTCAACTGTCAGGCAGCATGTGTGAAACAGTTAATATTGCAGGTCAATGAGCTTTCACTAAATGTGTCATTACATGCGATTGCATTACTCTTTGTGATTCAGTTTCCCTAATACAGTGGGTTTGTAAAAGTGCCTTGTTATATTGCTATCATCAGCAATTTAGCATGTTAAATGAGGTTAGGGATATAAGAGATAAATTAAATAAAATAATTAATCATGCCCTCTGCAGTGACCTCTCGAACTGTACAAATTCAAAATGAGATTGACTTTAAATGGACACTAGTGAGAATTCCAAATGTGACTAACAATATGTATGGATGACAGAGCAGTTAACCACTATTAGGAATAGTGTTACTGCAATTGTAAAACAATACAAAGAGAAATATGATACAGTGAGATATACTACTTGGAATCCAATTAAACTTCAACTTATTAATCAATGCTAAGAAATGTAGGGAGTACATTGAAATGAAAAATGGGAGGCTAATGTAGAAATCAGTCCTAGTTTGGGTGTTGGTGTTCACTCCAACCGGACAGTGTGAACAGTCCACTGCTCCTACCCACACCATTCCAGGTCACTGCAAGGTCAGTGCTGTACGAGCAGACATTGATCTCTGTTTTGGTGATTTACACTTTGGCTTATCTCTCGGTTTTTATCTTTTCTGCATTGAAATCAAGATTTATAACCTACAGACCCTTACAGCTGAGTCTTCATGTCACTCAAACTTCCACCCTTCGCAAAATTACGTTCAAAAATGTATCAATACACATATTTTTTACATTGTATTTACTTGCTATCCATGGAGCCACTGGCAAGTTGTGTCAAACTTGTGGGGAATTTTTGAACAAAGGC